>NW_028160696.1:0-85000 GCF_964263955.1 Coregonus lavaretus
GTAGCATGGATCAGTGTAAACACATTCCTAGTCCCGTTTCCTCTAGTAGTACAGTAGCATGGATCAGTGTAAACACATTCCTAGTCCAGTTTCCTCTAGTAGTACAGTAGCATGGATCAGTGTAAACACATTCCTAGTCCCGTTTCCTCTAGTAGTACAGGAGCATGGATCAGTGTAAACACATTCCTAGTCCCGTTTCCTCTAGTAGTACAGTAGCATGGATCAGTGTAAACACATTCCTAGTCCCGTTTCTTCTAGTAGTACAGTAGCATGGATCAGTGTAAACACATTCCTAGTCCCGTTTCCTCTAGTAGTACAGTAGCATGGATCAGTGTAAACACATTCCTAGTCCCGTTTCCTCTAGTAGTACAGTAGCATGGATCAGTGTAAACACATTCCTAGTCCCGTTTCCTCTAGTAGTACAGTAGCATGGATCAGTGTAAACACATTCCTAGTCCCGTTTCCTCTAGTAGTACAGTTACATGGATCAATGTAAACACATTCCTAGTCCCGTTTCCTCTAGTAGTACAGTAGCATGGATCAGTGTAAACACATTCCTAGTCCCGTTTCCTCTAGTAGTACAGTAGCATGGATCAGTGTAAACACATTCCTAGTCCTATTTCCTCTAGTAGTACAGTAGCATGGATCAGTGTAAACACATTCCTAGTCCCGTTTCCTCTATTAGTACAGTAGCATGGATCAGTGTAAAGACATTCCTAGTCCCGTTTCCTCTAGTAGTACAGTAGCATGGATCAGTGTAAACACATTCCTAGTCCCGTTTCCTCTAGTAGTACAGTAGCATGGATCAGTGTAAACACATTCCTAGTCCCATTTCCTCTAGTAGTACAGTAGCATGGATCAGTGTAAACACATTCCTAGTCCCGTTTCCTCTAGTAGTACAGTAGCATGGATCAGTGTAAACACATTCCTAGTCCCGTTTCCTCTATTAGTACAGTAGCATGGATTAGTGTAAACACATTCCTAGTCCCGTTTCCTCTAGTAGTACAGTAGCATGGATCAGTGTAAACACATTCCTAGTCCCGTTTCCTCTAGTAGTACAGTAGCATGGATCAGTGTAAACACATTCCTAGTCCCGTTTCCTCTAGTAGTACAGTAGCATGGATCAGTGTAAAGACATTCCTAGCACACTGTCCCACTGTGTCCTATTCTGCCCTTTCAGACAGACTGGCTCTCTGGCTGTGTGACATTCTTAATAACGCTGTAGTTTGAGTTGGAGTGTAACTCTGTTGTTTAGGTTGGAGTGTAACTCTGTTGTTTGGGTTGGAGTGTAATTCTGTTGTTTGGGTTGGAGTGTAACTCTGTTGTTTAGGTTGGAGTGTAACTCTGTTGTTTAGGTTGGAGTGTAACTCTGTTGTTTATGTTGGAATGTAACTGTTGTTTATGGAGTGTAACTCTGTTGTTTGAGTTGGAGTGTAACTCTGTTGTTTAGGTTGGAGTGTAACTCTGTTGTTTGGGTTGGAGTGTAACTCTGTTGTTTGGGTTGGTGTGTAACTGTTGTTTGGGTTGGAGTGTAACTATGTTGTTTGGATTACAGTGGGGCTGTGGGGTTGGAGTGGTTGGAGTGGGGATCCCAGAGAGGACAGAGGTGGTCCTTCACCCTCCGGTCCAGGAGAAGGCCCCCAGCCAGTGGGCACTACATCTTCATGATTAAAAGAGCCTTCTGAGTGACTGCCTTTTGTGTGTGTGACTGGTGGTCTCCATTGTGCGTCTGTGTGTGTGTGACTGGTATGTGTGTGTGTGTGTGTGTGTGTCTGTGTGACCGGTGGTCTCTCTCTGTGCAGTCTCCCTTGTCTGAAGGATGTTAACACTCAGACTGTGTAAATGAAAAACCAGGAGCACCATGGAAACTAATCCTGTCCTTTTCTTACACGTCATTCACAGCTGGGGAAGGGGAGATAGTGGGAGGGGGGAGGCGGGAGGGTGGAGACGGGGGAGGTGAGGTGGGAGGTGATAGGGGGAAGTGGGGGAGTTGAGAGGGTGAAACTGGGAGGGGGAGGTGAGAGATGGAGGTGAGTGGGAGAGGAGAGGGGGAGGTGAGTAGGGGAGGAGAGAGGGAGGTGAGATGAGGAGATGGGATGGGGAGAGAGGGCTAGACAGGGTTAGGTGGGGCTAGATGGGGAGACAGAGCTAGATGGGGGAGACAGGGATATATAGAGTTAGATGGGGGAGACAGGGCTATATAGAGTTAGATGGGGGAGACAGGGATAGATGGGGGAGACAGGGATATATAGAGTTAGATGGGGGAGACAGGGCTATATAGAGTTAGATGGGGGAGACAGGGATAGATGGGGCTAAATTAGGCTAGTTGGGGCTAGATGGGGGTGACAGGGCTAGATGGGGGAGACAGGGCTATATAGAGTTAGATGGGGGAGACAGGGATAGATGGGGCTAAATTAGGCTAGTTGGGGCTAGATGGGGGTGACAGGGCTAGATGGGGGAGACAGGGCTAGATGGGGAGAAAGGGCTAGATGGGGGAGACAGGGCTAGATGGGGAGAAAGGGCTAGATGGGGGAGACAGGGCTAGATGGGGGAGACAGGGCTAGATGGGGAGAAAGGGCTAGATGGGGGAGACAGGGCTAGATGGGGGAGACAGGGCTAGATGGGGGAGACAGGGCTAGATGGAGCTAGCTGGGCTAGATGGGGGAGACAGGGCTAGATGGGGGAGACAGGGCTAGATGGAGCTAGCTGGGCTAGATGGGGGAGACAGGGCTAGATGGGGCTAGATGGGGGAGACAGGGCTAGATGGAGCTAGCTGGGCTAGATGGGGAGAAAGGGCTAGATGGGGGAGACAGGGCTAGATGGGGGAGACAGGGCTAGATGGGGCTAGCTGGGCTAGATGGGGAGAAAGGGCTAGATGGGGGAGACAGGGCTAGATGGGGGAGACAGGGCTAGATGGGGCTAGATGGGGGTGACAGGGCTAGATGGGGCTAGATGGGGAGACAGGGCTAGATGGGGCTAGATGGGGCTAGATGGGGCTAGATGGGGCTAGATGGGGGTGACAGGGCTAGATGGGGCTAGATGGGGGTGACAGGGCTAGATGGGGCTAGATGGGGAGACAGGGCTAGATGGGGAGACAGGGCTAGATGGGGCTAGCTGGGCTAGATGGGGAGACAGGGCTAGATGGGGCTAGATGGGGAGACAGGGCTAGATGGGGCTGGATGGGGGTGACAGGGCTAGATGGGGCTAGATGGGGAGACAGGGCTAGATGGGGCTAGATGGGGCTAGATGGGGAGACAGGGCTAGATGGGGCTAGCTGGGCTAGATGGGGAGAAAGGGCTAGATGGGGGAGACAGGGCTAGATGGGGCTAGATGGGGGAGACAGGGCTAGATGGGGCTAGATGGGGGAGACAGGGCTAGATGGGGCTAGATGGGGCTAGATGGGGAGACAGGGCTAGATGGGGCTAGATAGGGCTAGATGGGGAGACAGGGCTAGATGGGGCTAGATAGGGCTAGATGGGGAGACAGGGCTAGATGGGGCTAGCTGGGCTAGATGGGGAGAAAGGGCTAGATGGGGGAGACAGGGCTAGACGGGGCTAGATGGGGGAGACAGGGCTAGATGGGGAGACAGGGCTAGATGAGGCTAGATGGGGGTGACAGGGCTAGATGGGGCTAGATGGGAGAGACAGGGCTAGATGGGGCTAGATGGGGCTAGATGGGGAGACAGGGCTAGATGGGGCTAGATGGGGAGACAGGGCTAGATGGGGCTAGATGGGGCTAGATGGGGAGACAGGGCTAGATGGGGAGACAGGGCTAGATGAGGCTAGATGGGGGTGACAGGGCTAGATGGGGCTAGATGGGAGAGACAGGGCTAGATGGGGCTAGATGGGGGTGACAGGGCTAGATGGGGCTAGATGGGGCTAGATGGGGGTGACAGGGCTAGATGGGGCTAGATGGGGAGACAGGGCTAGATGGGGCTAGATGGGGCTAGATGGGGAGACAGGGCTAGATGGGGCTAGATGGGGCTAGATGGGGAGACAGGGCTGGATGGGGGAGACAGGGCTAGACGGGGCTAGATGGGGGAGACAGGGCTAGATGGGGCTAGATGGGGAGACAGGGCTAGATGGGGAGACAGGGCTAGATGAGGCTAGATGGGGCTAGATGGGGAGACAGGGCTGGATGGGGGAGACAGGGCTAGACGGGGCTAGATGGGGGAGACAGGGCTAGATGGGGAGACAGGGCTAGACGGGGCTAGATGGGGAGACAGGGCTGGATGGGGGAGACAGGGCTAGACGGGGCTAGATGGGGGAGACAGGGCTAGATGGGGAGACAGGGCTAGATGGGGGAGACAGGGCTAGATGGGGCTAGATGGGGAGACAGGGCTAGATGGGGCTAGATGGGGCTAGATGGGGAGACAGGGCTAGATGGGGGAGACAGGGCTAGATGAGGCTAGATGGGGCTAGATGGGGAGACAGGGCTAGATGGGGGAGACAGGGCTAGATGAGGCTAGATGGGGCTGGATGGGGGAGACAGGGCTAGACGGGGCTAGATGGGGGAGACAGGGCTAGATAGGGCTAGATGGGGGACACGGTGCTAGATGGGGGGCTAGATACGGTTGGATGGGACAGTGTTAACTTCCCAGGGGGAAAAGGGTCCCTTTCACACTACTGTATGGTATGTTACAATAACACGCTTCATTCCTGGTGGGCTTGGAACAAAGGAGGCTTCTTGGATTCACATGTATCTCAGGGGTGACGTTATTACACAGTGTTCACTGTATAGCACATGGTGCCTGTCAACTGGTAAATAATGTAGAGAGTACACACATATGCGTTGGCTTTGTGTTGGGATTTCATCTTGTATACTAGCCTGAAATGTACTATAAAATGCGTCAAGACGGATTTGATTGTTGGCAACAAAGACACTAGAGTCCTCCCCTATAATGACTACTGGAACACCTCACCCTAGAGTTCAGAACAGATCAATTGTATGGTTCATCTGAGTTAATTGCAATTATACAATAGACTGGGGGAGGGCAACATGTTCAGCATATGGGATATGGGGCGTCTGGTCGCAATTAATCAGGTGTCAAGTCATGACAAAGGAAATGTGTGTTTGCAATGACACGCTACATGGTTCCTTAAACAGCCTTACCACTTAATGAAGACGTTTGTCATTTTCTGTGAGTACTACAGCGCCAGACACTGCAGAACACACACACACACACACACACACACACACACACACAAAATAACCATATGGCTAATACATCACTGTGGTTTCACACACCATGGAAGGTGTGATATAGAATAGGCCTAACAATAAAATGAGGATGGTCATACGCTGAAAATAGGCTTTGAGGCAGATTAGTTCACACACTCTGTTCTGTGGTGAATGGCAATGAATGGAGAATGATTCTGTGGTGAATGGGAATGAATGGAGGACGATTCTGTGGTGAATGGGAGTGAATGGAGGACGATTCTGTGGTGAATGGGAGTGAATAGAGGATGATTCTGTGGTGAATGGGAATGACTGGAGGACGATTCTGTGGTGAATGGAGGACGATTCTGTGGTGAATGGGAATGAATAGAGGACGATTCTGTGGTGAATGGGAATGAATGGAGGATGATTCTGTGGTGAATGGGAATGACTGGAGGACGATTCTGTGGTGAATGGAGGATGATTCTGTGGTGAATGGGAATGAATGGAGGATGATTCTGTGGTGAATGGGAGTGAATGGAGGACGATTCTGTGGTGAATGGGAGTGAATGGAGGACGATTCTGTGGTGAATGGGAGTGAATGGAGGATGATTCTGTGGTGAATGGGAATGAATGGAGGACGATTCTGTGGTGAATGGAGGACGATTCTGTGGTGAATGGGAATGAATGGAGGACGATTCTGTGGTGAATGGGAGTGAATGGAGGACGATTCTGTGGTGAATGGGAATTAATGGAGGACGAATCTGTGGTGAATGGGAATGAATGGAGGATGATTCTGTGGTGATTCTGTGGTGAATGGGAATGACTGGAGGACGATTCTGTGGTGAATGGAGGACGATTCTGTGGTGAATGGGAATGAATGGAGGACGATTCTGTGGTGAATGGGAATGAATGGAGGACGATTCTGTGGTGAATGGGAATGAATGGAGGATGATTCTGTGGTGAATGGGAATGAATGGAGGATGATTCTGTGGTGAATGGGAATGAATGGAGGACGATTCTGTGCAGGGAAATGATAGAATAGTGCCAGTTGACCAGAAGCTTCCACCTGCCATTGTTGTAGAGCTGCTACTGGACATACTGTACTAACAGATGATTGGTCTATAGCTCCTGTACTAACAGATGGTTGGTCTATAGTTCCTGTACTAACAGATGATTGGTCTATAGCTCCTGTACTAACAGATGGTTGGTCTATAGCTCCTGTACTAACAGATGATTGGTCTATAGCTCCTGTACTAACAGATGATTGGTCTATAGCTCCTGTACTAACATATGATTGGTCTATAGCTCCTGTACTAACAGATGATTGGTCTATAGCTCCTGTACTAACAGATGGTTGGTCTATAGCTCCTGTACTAACAGATGGTTGGTCTATATCTCCTGTACTAACAGATGATTGGTCTATAGCTCCTGTACTAACAGATGATTGGTCTATAGCTCCTGTACTAATAGATGATTGTTCTATAGTTCCTGTACTAACAGATGATTGGTCTATAGCTCCTGTACTAACAGATGATTGGTCTATAGCTCCTGTACTAACAGATGATTGGTCTATAGCTCCTGTACTAACAGATGATTGGTCTATAGCTCCTGTACTAATAGATGATTGTTCTATAGTTCCTGTACTAACAGATGATTGGTCTATAGCTCCTGTACTAACAGATGATTGGTCTATAGTTCCTGTACTAACAGATGATTGGTCTATAGCTCCTGTACTAACATATGATTGGTCTATAGTTCCTGTACTAACAGATGATTGGTCTATAGCTCCTGTACTAACAGATGGTTGGTCTATAGCTCCTGTACTGAAGACGGTTCTTTACGTCACTTTGACAACAATGTGAGGCGTGTGTGTGTGTGTGTGTGAGACTGGATGCAGAGAGAAGGGGAATGACTGATTACTTTTCACATGTACCTCTGACGTATAGTGTCGGTATAATGAGAGCTGCTTTTGATCACCCAGTGAAAGGACCATCATGTAAATGTTAAATTTAAATAATCCCCTATAGTTCATAGAATTATTTTTAATTGAATGCCAAATTAAAATCGCTATCAATCACATGGCAGGAGTATAAAACTAACACATTGCGTGCTTTCTGTAGGCTATAATATACTCAGACAGTATAGTAGCCTATATGTCTCAATTCTCAGTCATAGTGCTGTCTGTCTGTCTACCAGTGTTTGGAGCACCAGGAAGTGTGTTAACCCCCATTTTGGGGGGACAAAGGGGTTGTTTTTATTCTGCCAGCGTGTGCGATGCAGGCGTAATGAGGGGTGGGGGTGTGTGTGCAGTGCAGGCACAGGGAGGGGTGGGGAGAGAGGGAGAGGGGGTGAGAGGGAGAGGGGGGGAGGAGGGCGTAGACAGATTGGGCGTGAGGTAACACTGTGTTCACCGGCAGCGCCGCGACTATCCTGATAGGATTAGGCTTCACACACACACACACACACACACACACACACACACACACACACACACACACACACGGCAAGGTGAAGATTGCCTTAAATCATAATGAGACTAGGCCTACATACAGTGTTGTGTCATTAATACACTATGTAATTTGAACGTTACAATTGACTTGTTCTCATCAGACAAGGCAATAATGCATTCTTAGTGTCTGTATTCTAAATGTATGCTGTTCATTGTTGTCCTCTGAGAATATGAAAGTTTGATAGTGTCATATACTGTAGACCTTTAATGTTGTACAGCTGATCTACAGACTGGTAGATTGAATTAGTTTTCATTCTCTCTCTGAAAGATGTGAAGTATCCTCTATATTCCCACTACTTTAATGTTGTACAGCTGATCTACAGACTGGTGGTTATAGTATCTCATATCATATAAACAGAACACATGCGCACACACACACACACACACACACACACACACACACACACACACACACACACACACACACACACACACACACACACACACACACACACACACACACACACACACACACACACACACACACACACACACACACCTCACCTCACCTCACCTCACCTCTAGCCAGAGAGGAATGGCCAGTTTTGTGTTAATGATGGCCCTATGTGACGTTATGCTTTATATATAATATATAATGTGTGTGTGTGATGGAAGGGAGACACATGGCCAGGCTTCTTCATGTGGCACGAGTCCTCAGCTCTGAGTACTCGATCAGAGCGGATGTGGAAGCTGTGTGGAGGCTCTCTGTGTGTGTGTGTGTGGATTTCCCATAAAGCATCATTCATATGTGGCTACGGTTCCTTTCTCCTCTCCTCTCTTCCCGCTCTGTGATGATGAAGCGGTTTTAGATGTATCACTCAATAATACATGCTCTCTCTCTGATTCCCGCACACAACCCTTTTATTTTTTTATATGCCGGGTTCTCTCTCTCTCTCTCCTGCTCTCGCTTCCTCATCTCTCCTCCTCCACCCTCTCTCTCTCTGCCTTTCTCTCTCTCTGCCTCTCTCTCTCTCCTTTCTCCTCTCTCTCTCTCTCTCTCTCTCTCTCTCTCTCTCTCTCTCTCTCTCTGTCTCTCTCTCTCTCTCTCTCTGCCTCTCTCTATCTCTCTCTACCTCTCTCTCACTCTCTCTCTCTCTCTCTCTCTCTCTCTCTCTCTCTCTCTCTCTCTCTCTCTCTCTCTCTCTCTCTCTCTCTCTCTCTCTCTCGCTGCCTTTCTGTCTCTCTCACCCCCCACCCCCCCCTCTCTCTCTCTCCCTCTGCCTTTCTGTCTCTCTCTCTCTCTCTCTCTCTCTCTCTACCCCTCTCTCTCTCTCTCTCTCTCTCTCTCTCTCTCTCTCTCTCTCTCTCTCTCTCTCTCTCTCTCTCTCTCTCTCTCTCTCTCTCTCTCTCTCTCCCCTCTCCCCCCCTCTCTCTCTCCATCTCTCCCACCCCACCCCCCCCTCTCTCCCCCCCCCCCTCTCTCTCTGTCTCCATAGTAACGGTGTAGGGCTTGGGGTCAGGCCTGTGTAGTTGGAGCATGTTTGCTTTTCTCTGCAGCTGCTGCTGATGGCTTCATGGGGAGGCTTGCATCCCAAATGGCACCATATTCCCTATGCAGTGCACTACTTTTGACCAGGGCCCATAGGGCTCTGGACCAAAGTAGTGCACTATGTAGGGAATAGGGTGCCATTCATGACGCATCTCAGGAGAATGGAAGAAGGCTTTTCTGATGTGGTTTAATCAAACAGAGAGTTAAAAAGGGGTAGATGTATAGGTTACTTATATAAGTTACTGTATGAGCTAACTACAGTTATAATGTCCTTGTTATATGTTTATATAAATATCTGGTTATAAATGCTTGTTGTCTGTCATGTTCTTTCTCACAATTGGGAAAATAACGGCTTGTTTCACTGGGAATTATGATAAGGTATTCATAGTCATGAAGTGTGTGTGTGTATATTTTTCAAGATATTGTACCATAATAAGACACCCAGATGCACACACTCTGTCCTGTGTCTTGTCTTTTCTTCTTTCCATTGGATTATCTCTTTGATTTTCTGTTTTGATGAGAGAACTAAGCTCCCTTGAAGTTCTATTTTTAGTCCTTTTGTCACTCAGGTGAAAGAGATTCTTGCACGTACAGATGTAGGATCTTTATTTGATGACTCTTTAGTTGCTGAGAATTTTCCTGCACAACAGGAAATACAAACTTGTAGTGTATTTGAGTTTAAAAAATGCTTCTAAAGTTTGTAATTTCCACTTTGCTCTAACGAGAAAATGTATCGACCTCTACAATGAATTAGAATCCACATAATAATTAAAATGTCCTGTTGCTGCAGGATTATTTCCCTGCTGTAGTAAACTGGATCAAATTAAGATCCTACATCTGTAATAAGTTGATTTCTAGGGCATGCAGAACAATGCGATGTGAACTAGATACCCCTGTACATTTTACAACCCTTACTACCTTACACTACGGCATTTGTTACATTCCTCTGTGCCTTTTCCTGCTCTGCTTTAGTTCTTCCTTTGTGTCAGAACAGATCCATTATGGTGGGAGGGCCAAGCTTGTGTCTAACGCTCATTCATTTGTCTTCCAGGTCTGAAGTCATTCTCAGCAGTCAGAGTGTGTGGATACATCCAACTGGAGGATAAACCCTTTTGATTGGATCCCCACAGGTAAGACCAACCTTTAAGTATCTGTCATGGCTGAAATGGATTATATTTGTTGGGGGAATCAATCTGTTCCTTAACATGTATTTGTTTAATGTATTTACACTTTCATATGTTACTCTCAGCACTGTCAAACGACAGTATGTGTTGGGCTTACCTAACTACTGGCAAATACACTGAGTAAAGCACACCTTCCTAATATTGAGTTGCATTTTGCCCTCAGAATAGCCGTCATTCGTCGGGGTATGGACTCTACAAGGTGTCAAAAGCGTTCCACAGGGATACTGACCCATGTTTACTCCAACGCTTCCCACAGTTGTGTCAAGTTGGCTGAATGTCCTTTGGGTGGTGGACCATTCTTGATACACACGGGAAACTGTTGAGCGTGAAAAACCCAGCAGCGTTGCAGTTCTTGACACAAATCGGTGCTCCTGGCACCTACTACCATACCCCGTTCAAAGACACTTAAATATTTTGTCTTGCCCATTCACCCTCTGAATGGCCACACATACACAATCCATGTCTCAATTGTCTCAAGGCTTAAAACTCTTTTTTTTTTAACCTGTCTCCTCCCCTTCATCTACACTGATTGAAGTGGATTTAACAAGTGACCAATAAGGGATCATATAATTCACCTGGATTCACCTGGTCAGTCTATGTCATTTAAAGAGCATGTTAATCTTAATGTTTTGTCCACTCAGTGTATGTACATACAGTCTCTGGATTCATTGCAGTGCCAGTTGCCACACTCTCAGAAAGAAAGAGTGCTAGGTGAAACCATTTGTCCCTGTAGGAGAACCCTCTAAAAACTGTAGGAGAACCCCAAAAGGGTTCAAAGTGATCCAAAAAGAGTAAGGGTTCTATCTGGAGCCTTTTTCAGAGGGTTCTCATACAGGGACAAATGGTTCTATCTGGAACATTTTCAGAAGGTTCTCCTACAGGGACAAATGGTTCTATATGGAACTTTTTCTGAGGGTTCTCCTACAGGGAAAAGTGGTTCTATATGGAACTTTTTCAGAGGGTTCTCCTACAGAGACAAATGGTTCTATATGGAACTTTTTCAGAGGGTTCTCCTACAGGGAAACTTGTTCTATATGGAACTTTATTTCTGAGAGTGCACTTGCCTTGTCTCAGTCTCTCAGAAGAGAGGTTGTTGGGTTTTTTGCTGGTTGGTTGCTGGTTGGTTGTTGGTTGGTTGCTGGTTGGTTGTTGGTTGGTTACTGGTTGGTTGTTGGTTGGTTGTTGGTTGGTTGCTGGTTGGTTGTTTGGTGGTTACTGGTAGTTGGTTGTGTGGCCATCACTTGTCTGTGGTCGTCTTATCAGTGGCCATGGGCTCAGCCAGAGAAGGAACCCTGCAGGGTGGATCCACACAGGCCCAGTGTGTGTGTGTGTGTGTGTGTGTGTGTGTGTGTGTTTGCGCACGTGTGTGTGTGTGTGTCTGTTTATTTTTTATTTTTTTATTTTACCTTTATTTAACTAGGCAAGTCAGTTAAGAACAAATTCTTATCTACAATGACGGCCTACACCGGCCAAACCCGGACGACGCTGGGCCAATTGTGCGCCGCCCTATGGGACTCCCAATCACGGCCGGTTGTAATACAGACTGGAATCGAACCAGGGGGTCTGTAGTGACTCCTCAAGCACTGAGATGCAGTGTCTTAGACCGCTGTGCCCCTCGGGAGTCTGTGTTCACCACGGGGAACAGAATCAGATACCAATGAACTTACAGGATGACACAGTGTATGACTTTGATGTGAATCTGGTCTACTCAGTGAACACACACCAGAGAAGGCCCAGCCACTCCTCAGGCTTCAGTGGGCATTTCAATATTATGATGTCTTCATGCCAGTTACAGCGTACGCACCAATTCCCTTCCCCTTAAAGGGCACAGTGGTTTGGAGGACAAAAAATTGCTTTTAATCATGGACCATACTTCTCTCTGTTATGGAGTCAGTGCTTTCACTAGTAGTGCTTTATTGAGTCATTTATCTTTTTAAATGCATAAATTGTGAATTCCCTGAAATAACGTAGCACTTTATTACGAGCTGTCAGTGTCTCACTTACATTGACGTCAACAATTACACACTAAGAAATCTGTTCCTGTTTACAACCATCTTTTATCTGTAGGTTTCCAAATCAAGATCAATATCCATTCTCTCTCAACTATTTTGTGTTATGTTGATCGGTGGCTATAAATTCCGGCGTCCAATCTGGGGAGATCTCATTGGGTTTCATTGATATGCAGTGGCATTACACTGGAAGGTAAAAGCTATTGGTGAACAGATAGGCTACACATGGCCTCAGAGCCTCGGAGCGTGTCACTGTATTTAACAACGACATGAGTTACTATGGCACCAGTAACCCACCTTCCACATCCACAGTGTGTGTGTGTGTGTGTGACCTTCAGAGCAAAGCTGTTAGACCTTTATGGTTACAGTAATGACATGCTAAATGTTGCTATTGTGGTGTCTCAAAATATGTTGCTAATTATGCTGTGATGATAAGAAGTCCGCTTACACTGTACTTTGATTATAAAGGTTTATTGTATCAAAGATCACAGTATCAATTTACAGACATCTGCAGATATCTGGAGAACAACGGCCCAATCTGTTAATATGTTGTTTCTCCCCGTCCTTTGTTCAGAACATGGTATTATCCTATGTAACATAAGATGGGTGGTTTTTGACAGACCAATCCCCGGCCTCCCCACATATCTTCAAATGTCCTCTATTCCAAGAAACCTATGTAGCAATGCTTTTCCAAATGCTTCAGCAAAGCAGAGTAAAGTTCATCTATTACACCATTTGCAAACATCAGCAAAATCAATAGACCTTCAGACACTACATATTTCCCCCCTTCGAGACTAATTAAGTCTCGAAAACAAAAAGAATAGGATTATGACAAATAACAATTTTTGTTCTTGAGTAACTTTAGCAATAAACCAAAATTTATGGAGAGTAAACACATGTTTATATAGACACATTTTTGTATGGGGTGTAAATAAATTGTTATGGAGTGTAAGAGCGAAAAACCTGTCTGGCAGCTTTCATTCCAAATATCCATCAATCAATCAAGACAGGAACATTATCTCACGGCCCCTCTGCCCCAGGCGACCACCTAAGTACTCCAGATCAATTTATAAATCTTTATCAATGCATTTTAAGCTATGATGCAATTGAATACACATGAAAACCTCAGCAAACAAAATACAATCAAAAATGTCCACATTCAGGCTGGTCAACCCATCGGACCCTCCTGTGGATTCTCTCTGTCCCTGCCTAGACCCAATATCCCTAAGCAACGAAATAAACAAAAACATCTGAGGTCCCCACATGTACCCAACAACAGAAAACATCATTCTTCAAAAATTAATACAGAAAGAATATGGCACAAATTATGTATTACACATGCAAATATGTCTATATATCATTGCAGACACTGGAATGTAGTCCACTACACTTCATCTCCTCAGCAGTGTCGACTTCCAATGAAACGTCGATGATGGAATCTGAACATTTCCACACCTTCCTTGTTCCACTTCCTCCAGTCCATTCATATTGTCCATGTTTGAGTATTTGAATCCCCTCTACACATTCCCCCATATGCTTCTGGAAGAAAAGAAAAGACCAAACACTATATTTTGCAAAACAACACATTCAAATTAAAACATCAATATCAACTAAAAATGATATATCAAATGATATATAAAATGAATCACATCCCATTTCCCCCTTTGATTCACAAGAAAATACTAAATATCACAATAATATAATTATCCCACAATCAGATATTGAAAATTTCCTAGAGTTATTTCAACCCTAGTTTTCATAACTTTTTAGTCTGACTTTTTTTCCCAATTTTTTCAAAAACCATTTCACTGATTTATCCACAAAACTCTTTCCCATTTTCTGAGGATATTAAATCAGGAAATTCCCACCTGCTTATGACTTCTTTACACAAGAACTTTGCAACCGACTGAGCATCTTTTAGCTTAGTTGGACATCTTATGCACCTCTTGGTGTAGGAATGTAACCAAGAATAACAGTCACACCCCTGCAAACATTATTTTTCAGACAGATTGTTCACCTGCCTATGACATAGTCAACCTGTTAAAGCAAATATGGTTCCCAAAAACCCTACTCCTTTGTGATCTTTCTCCTAATCTCCCCCCTTGCAACATTAGCTAACCCATAGCTTCCTAAATCATCAGACCTAATAGGTCTAGAGGCGCTACTATCAACCCCTCATGGTTTCTCCAAAACAACAATTGATTGCTACTCTAAGGATTTTTTCATTGTCTTCAAAACACCTGCTTTTGAAAGTCCTTCAATTTATGGTTCAATCCCTTGGATTGCTTCATCTTTCAATGGATACTGATTCTTCCAAAGAGGTCTCGCTCCAAAAAATCTTCACTGAGATTTCCAATCCAGAATACTGAAGACGAATCCATCTCTGTCATCATCAACAATTGGTAAACCTTTTCCTTTGGCACTTCTACCAGACAGCCGTCTGGTGTACATCTTATTGTACAGTTCAATTTACACAATGCATCTCTTCCCAACAATGCGATAGGTGTATGTTCTGATACCAGTATGGGTATTGTAATTTTCTGATTTTCATAGCAGAGCTCAATTGGTTCCGTAAGAGTAATCAGCTGTTTCACTCCCTCAAAACCGATTGTCCTAATTAGTTGATTGGGCATAGTGAGATGTGTAACCTCTTCAGGCTGAACACAGATAAAAGCAGTTCTGCTATCCACCATCACTTCCAATGGTCGGTTGTTTATTTTCACCTCAATTGTTGGATCTTTTTCCGGTCCTGATGCTACCAGCTGACACCCCCCTTTCGGATCTTCTGGGCACCTCTAGAATCCTTGCTCTGGGCCCCTATAAGGGTTCACCTGTCCTCCAGATGATCTTCACTTGCGCCTGTATCTTCCTCTGAAATTCCCTCTGGTGTTTCCTCCTGGCCCATTACACTCCCGGGCAAAGTGACCAACCTGTCCACAATTATAACACACTTCTAAAGATTGCTGGAAGTATGGCTTAAATTTTCCTCCTCTTCCTCTTCCTAAGCCTTCTCGTCCTCTTCCTCTCCAATTCTGTCTCTGTCCAGAAACTGGTTGTGGATATGAAACAACTGGTACCACTATTGGTGGCTGGTACAATTGCATTTGACCTGGTTCGGTTGAAGCTGTGGCAGTGATTGTTGATTTGGGGCACACTGATTCTGCATAACCAAAGCTTGTTTCGTCTCCTTCTTATTCTCCACCAGTTGTATTTGATTGAGTTTTCTGAGAGTTTCTTGGTCCTGTTCTTTCTGGTTGTGTTCCTTTTTCCGGTACAGATCCACTTGATGGGCTATATGATCTGTATAGACACCTTTTGTCATGCTTCCAAGTCCAACCACCTCTGCCAGTTTGCTCCCATCTGTAGTTTAGCTCTCAAAATTGACTGCTCAATTTGACTCACATCTGGATCATTTCCGGTAATATTTCTCCACACTTGATGAACTCTTGACACATAGGCTCTCGGATTTTCTTGTTGTCCTAGTGGGTCAATCAGAATGTTGTCAGGATGCACATTTGTTGGAAACGTATCTTTCAGTGCTCTCCACAGCCGATTTGTACTTGCAGCCAACAATTCAGGGTCATTCACCGCAGTCCCCACATATCAATGAAGTCCCGCTCTCTGAAGAATTTCTTCCATATCTGGAATCCCAAGGAGATTAGCCAAAAGTCTCTTAATGTCTCCTATGGCAGACTATGTTCCCACCATAATGTCTTCCAATTTTGAAATCCAAGGATATGCTCCATCTTGAAGAGTAGGCAGCTTCTCAAGTATATCTGACATATCGGTATTCTGCAAAGGCTTATATTCTAGGTTTTTGTCCTCGAATGATCACTGGCATCATCTTCTTACTTGTGCTCCCTTGTCTTGGCCTCAATGTATACTTCTTCTCCAATTCTTGGGATCCTTTTCTCAGCAGCTTTTTTTTTTTTTTCTCTTCTGTATCTTCAGCTTCTTGAGTTGTTCTTCCAGTTCTTTTACTTCTTCTAAATTATTCCCCTTATCCAGGCATGATACGCATCAGTCTATATCTCTTTCTATTTCTTCTGTGCTAATCATTGTAGGATAAAATCCTCTTGAATATGAAGCACCTTTAATCTCCAAATCTTCATCGCTTTCTCCATCTTCACTTTCATCAGAGATCGAATCTCTAGTATCCTTCTTCTTCCTTCAACTTCCATCACCCCTTCTTTCCTCTCTTGCCAACTTCCTTCTGATCACAGAGTCATATCCACCCATGATCTCTTCTCAATCACTCTGATCATCATCATCATCATCTTCTTCAAGTTCCATCCTCCTGAACCTCACTCCACCCTTAGTTTCCAGACATCTCGTTTTCTTCCTACTTTTGGAGTTTGGATTCATCTTTATGGTCGTTTTTGCTTTTCCTCTCTCTATTATTCAAGCACTTTCATCATGTTGATGACGTCAGGGTTAAGAGTCCCTTCCACTAGCCATGGTTGTTCAATGTCAGGTCAACGTTTATTCCCTTTTTCAGATAACCTTGCACTACCATTAGCTAGAGGATTACTATTTTGTACTACATCAACAGGAGTAATTACTTTTGTAGTTTTTATGTCCTTTTCCCCCCATTGTAATGACTCTTTTATATGTTTCCCTCCTTTTTCTTTTTCTTTTTTTTACTTATTATTTTAATTTTCGTGTATATATATATATTTTTTTATTATTAATTAAAATTAATTAATTAATTAATCAATTAATTAATTAATCAATATATCAATTTATTTTATTTTACCAAATTATTGATTAGTGGCAAATTATTGATTACCACATCCGGTCAGGAAAAGTAAAGGAAAGTAGTCAACTTCAGAGCAATCCAAAAAAGAAAAACCTGTAATCCAGCAACACTACAGCACTCACAAACCCATTGCTTAATAAGCACCCAATGACCTTAATTTTACAGAATAATGTCAGTGCTCGATTTCCCCCTCAACTCTAATCAAACCCACTCATGCACAAAAACTCCAAAATGCAATTCTTAATTACATCAATTGATCAGTCTGTTGCCAAGTCCTTGTCAAATTGTCACAACATCAAATATGCTAGGCACACAAAATATCCTCTATGGGAAGGTAAGTTTTGTAAATAGAACAGTACTAGCCTTGATTTGACTTGATCCGTTGCAGCACACTGTGTCGCATGATGCACTCGTCAGTACCTCCTCTCTCTCTCTGTCTCCTCCTTCTTATCGTCTCTCATATCACAGAAGAACAAAGAACAGACAAGAATTTAGTATTTTATGCACTCACTGGGTATTTCAACCATTCAATACCCCTCTGTTCACATTCGCTCTAAAAAATAAGCAAACAGCTTAACTCAGGAATATTATAAATAGCTCAATAACATTTTATTTTATTTATTTATTTAATTATTTTTTATTTTTAATCCGTCAACATAGCTCTCATTTATCAATTCAATAGATCTCAATCAAATAGTTTCATCGTTAAGCAATAGCCGATTATCAAACAGAATACTTTATTCGTGTGTATTCAAAATCTCCCCCTTTCCCCTCTGTCTGCATGTCACAGCAGCTCAGTGCAGGCAGGGGAGTGGCATATTTGCTCTACGTATCTCTAAGCTCATAAAATCACACGCATGTGCAGTTCATTCACCAGTGCGATTTCAGAGTGGAGAGAGCTCTCAAGCAGCTCTCTCCAAGTCTAAACAACAGAGTAGACAGACCCGCTGTCGCTCCGTTCTCTCCCCCCATAGACAAACAGTGACACTTAACAGAGCTCACAACCCAACACAAAAAACAGAACACAAATCCTACTCTCTTCTACACACACACACATACAGTTTAAGAGGCTTATTTCCGTTCCTACGGACCTCTAAGCATGCTACTATCATCGCGCCATTTTTTCCTTTGTTCCTAAATTTTTGCTACCTCGAGTTTGCGGACATCCAATGAGCGGTTACATCAAACATATAATTCGTCAACTATAAGTTGAGCGGTAACTTGCAATCGAATGTATATACCACAACCCACAGTCCCCGGGACTGACCTAAATTCACCTAATGCGCTTTTAGGATTTTCGGCCCATCCTAATGATCGCCTCGTTTGAGGGCTTTCCATAGATTCGCGATGCCCTAATTTGTATACATTTTCCTTATTTCCTGGCCTTATTCCTTCATGCTTTTCCTGGACACTCCTTTTAATTTTATTCAAGCTAAATACCGGTGTGTCCAGTGTTAATAATTTCTATAGACTCTCCCCTCTGTTTGCGTTGTTCCCAACGCAAACAAAGTTAGAAATTTAGAACGGACTTTCATCCCACAGCAAATAACAGCAAAGCGCACACACAAGTCCTTTGACGGTACATCTGAACGCACACACAGACACAAGCACACGAACCGACCAGCGCCCAAAACTGTGAGTAATCTCACCTTATCTGCCGGTGTCTTGAGCGGGAGTCACTTCGTAGCCCATGAATGGAATGCTGAGAAAAGACGTAGCACGTCCCAAATCCTCGTCGCCATTTATGTGGTGTCTCAAAATATGTTGCTAATTATGCTGTGATGATAAGAAGTCCGCTTACACTGTACTTTGATTATAAAGGTTTATTGTATCAAAGATCACAGTATCAATTTACAGACATCTGCAGATATCTGGAGAACAACGGCCCAATCTGTTAATATGTTGTTTCTCCCCGTCCTTTGTTCAGAACATGGTATTATCCTATGTAACATAAGATGGGTGGTTTTTGACAGACCAATCCCCGGCCTCCCCACATATCTTCAAATGTCCTCTATTCCAAGAAACCTATGTAGCAATGCTTTTCCAAATGCTTCAGCAAAGCAGAGTAAAGTTCATCTATTACACCATTTGCAAACATCAGCAAAATCAATAGACCTTCAGACACTACACTATCACTGGTCATTCCACATAAAGACCTTGTCCTCTATCCACTGTCTAACCTGACACATCCCCCATTCTCTCTCTCTCTCTCTCTCTCTCTCTCTCTCTCTCTCTCTCTCTCTCTCTCTCTCTCTCTCTCTCTCTCTCTCTCTCTCTCTCTCTCTCTGCTGGGGTTGGTAAGGATAGGAGGACGGGAGGACGGCCTGGAGGACGAGTGTGAGTTGGCATCCCCCTCTCCCTCATCCCTCCATCTGTTCATCAAGCAGGATTAGTAGTCTGAGGGAGGTGGGTGAGGGGGCAGGTGATGGGTGAGGGAGGTGGAGGTGGGTGAGGGGGAAGGTGATGGGTGTGGGAGGTGGAGGTGAGTGAGGGGGCAGGTGATGGGTGAGGGAGGTGGAGGTGGGTGAGGGGGAAGGTGATGGGTGAGGGAGGTGGAGGTGGGTGAGGGGGCAGGTGATGGGTGAGGGAGGTGGAGGTGGGTGAGAGGGGGGATAGAGTGGAATCAGGGGATAGAACGTGTGAGAGGGACCTGGAGAGAAGAGAGGTCCCAATCCCCATACAGTAATCCCCTCCTTCCTTCCCTTCCTTTCACACTCTCTAATGATACTGATCATGATATTATTAAGCACTGATAGTCCATTCATATCTATACTACAAAGTTCACGTGATGCGTAACCTTGACTGAGCTTTTAATAGTTATAACTAGGCTTTAGCTCAGAGGGCTAACATTGTCTAACATGGTTGTGAGGCACACAGACGACCCAGGTTCGATACCCGGACTGTTACACACAGTCCAGTGTAGCACCCTGCTGCAAACACCTACTGATACTGTGATTCATCACCTAGCACTGCAGAGGGTAGGAGATTTTCGCTGCAGAGGGTAGGAGCATTCTCACTGCAGAGGGTAGGAGCCTTCTCACTGCAGAGGGTAGGAGCATTTTCACTGCAGAGGGTAGGAGCATTCTCACTGCAGAGGGTAGGAGCATTCTCACTGCAGAGGGTAGGAGCCTTCTCACCGCAGAGGGTAGCAGCATTTTCACTGCAGAGGGTAGGAGCCTTCCCACTGCAGAGGGTAGAAGCATTCTCACCGCAGAGGGTAGGAGCATTCTCACTGCAGAGGGTAGGAGCATTCTCACCGCAGAGGGTAGGAGCATTCTCACCGCAGAGGGTAGGAGCCTTCTCAATGCAGAGGGTAGGAGCATTCTCACTGCAGAGGGTAGGAAGCCTGCTCACTGCAGAGGGTAGGAGCATTCTCACCGCAGAGGGTAGGAGCCTTCTCAATGCAGAGGGTAGGAGCATTCTCACTGCAGAGGGTAGGAAGCCTGCTCACTGCAGAGGGTAGGAGCATTATTCCGCTCCACTCTGAGGGAAACAAATGAGTCTGAGTCCTGGCAGACCTGAGTTCAGATACTATTTGAAATCTTTTGAATACTGCTTTAGCCTGTCTGGAGTACCAGATGGACAGGGTTCACACTTCTATTGGTTCCATTAAGGCAAGCTCAATCAAGCCCAGCTAAAGTATTTGAAACCATTTCAAATTGTATTTGAACCCAGGTCTGACTCCTGGACAAAAATTCAGCACATCCCACCATCAAGCTATATTTGATGAGCTGTTTGCAATTAAAATGCAATGTACTAGACCTATCTCGTAACTCTCCTCCACTGAGGTTAGTGGGTGTGTGATGATGTCCCAGTCTATGTAGTGATTAGGAAGGAGCCCATCCTGCTTTCTCTCTCTCTGACAGGAGGTTTGTTCCTCTCTCTCGGTGCCTGTACGGCTGGAGGTTGGACTACTGCTGCTTTTCAGGAGCAGCGGAGGGGAAGTGATGTTTTTTTTTTAGTCATTTAGCAGACGCTCTTATCCAGAGAGACTTACAGTTAGTGCATACATAATTTTTTTTCATACCCCCTGTGGGAATCGAACCCACAACCCTGGCGTGTTTAGGTTTCCCACATGCATCCTGACTATGTGGGGAGGAACCAATGTCCTGACTGGCTGGGGAGGAACCAATGTGGAGGTGTTGAGGTGATTTGTGACTCCCTCTGCAAAATGGTTCCATAAGGAAATATCTGTTTTGTTTGGGTTTGATTGGTTGTTTTTTTTAAATCCCTAACTGTCTAGTGATTTTCAACAGCAAATGTTGGACATTTGGCATGGTGTTTTGTTTTTAGTGCTCTAGGATTTGATAGAAAATGTTGGACACCATCTGTGGTCTGTGGTCATCCTTCCCTCCATCCCTCCATCCCTCCACCTCTCCATCCTTCCTACCCCTCCATCCCTCCACCCCTCCATCCTTCCTTCCCCTCATCCCTCCACCTCTCCATCCTTCCTATCCCTCCATCCCTCCATCCCTCCACCCTTCCTATCCCTCCATTCCTCCACCCTTCCTATCCCTCCATCCCTCCATTCCTCCACCCTTCCTATCCCTCCATCCCTCCACCCTTCCTATCCCTCCATTCCTCCATCCTTCCTATCCCTCCATCCCTCCATTCCTCCACCCTTCCTATCCCTCCATCCCTCCATTCCTCCACCCTTCCTATCCCTCCATCCCTCCATTCCTCCACCCTTCCTATCCCTCCATCCCTCCATTCCTCCACCCTTCCTATCCCTCCATCCCTCCATTCCTCCACCCTTCCTATCCCTCCATTCCTCCACCCTTCCTATCCCTCCATTCCTCCACCCTTCCTATCCCTCCATCCCTCCATTCCTCCACCCTTCCTATCCCTCCATTCCTCCACCCTTCCTATCCCTCCATCCCTCCATTCCTCCACCCTTCCTATCCCTCCATCCCTCCATTCCTCCACCCTTCCTATCCCTCCATTCCTCCACCCTTCCTATCCCTCCATCCCTCCATTCCTCCACCCTTCCTATCCCTCCATTCCTCTACCCTTCCTATCCCTCCATCCCTCCATTCCTCCACCCTTCCTATCCCTCCATTCCTCCACCCTTCCTATCCCTCCATCCCTCCATTCCTCCACCCTTCCTATCCCTCCATCCCTCCACCCCTCTACCCCTCCATCCTTGCATTTTCAGTGGAACCAGCACATCAACGACATGGTTTCACAATAGGTCTGTGGGGAGGCCAGTGTGGCCGTGTGCTGACCATCAGCACTATCCCAAAGCCCCACAGAACAGAGACAGAGCCCTGTAGAGAAAGACCAGAGGATTGTGTGGATGCTGCTGGAATGACTGACCCCATCCAGCCATTAGTAGGCAGGCTGTGTGTTAGTGAAAGGGCTGAGGTCATTTATTTTAACTGGGGCGCTAGCCACGCTATGATCAGAGGCCTAGTTCAACAATGAGACTGTGAGGTTTTGCACTGTGAGGCTCGGTTTCCTAACAAGAGGTGTTGGTGTAGTGTGTGTGTGTGTGTTGGTGTCATTGGTTGCCAAGGCTTTTCTGTGTGGAAACAAATTGAAACAACATACAGTACCATGAGAGATCCAATCAGTAAAACCAGCATACCTTGACTCACCTTGTACTTGCAGAGGAAAAGTTATTATACGTTTGACAATACATCCTCACTCACATCCGCAGGACTTAGTAACTCAATGTAAGGTGTTTGCTTAACGGCATATCTTCTTCACAAAACGTACAGTTCATACTTGTGAAATGAATGGGCTGTTTCCATGAGGCTTAAACTGTCTCTTTTTACCCCCGATGTGAAGGAAAGTGTAACTATCTATTGTCTGCGGAACAAATGAGTGTTTGTAAATAATACTTCACTTTATACACCAGTGATCGCTCTATGAATAGTGGCATATTTCCCTGTGGATTACTTAAGAAATGTTACCCCTTATATTTTCTTTATACAGCAACTAACAAAGCATTAGGCCTGAAGAAGTGACACATTATTGGGTACTGTAGTCCAAAGTAGCTAATGTAGCTCTCCTCAGATTCAGACTAGCATGCATGGCCTTCTTTGACTCAGTCAAGTGGTGCTTCAGTGTCTAAAACCAACTCCAGCTTTCTCACTGAGAGCTGAGTGTCTGAGAGCTGTATTTAGACTGAAATCCCTCTCAGAGTTGACATGAAGATGGGTATGTTGGTGTCTCTTTGTGTCTCCTCTCCTTGGTAACAGAGTAGGAATTCGGAGACCACAAAGCGTTGCCATGGACACGGCGTAGTGATCTTGGAAGTGGCGCTCCGGCTCACTCCCCAGCTCTTGACCCTGAGGTCTCAGTTACCCACAGTGTCACTGGGCAGAAAAAGGACTACTTTTCCCATCAAAGACAGTTCTTAGTGTTCAAACTCTCCTTGACCATTATGATATACATGGGTCAAAATTAATGAGAACTGAAGTCAGAGTCTCACTGTTGGTACGCATGCTTGGCATTGTGTCATTGTGTGTGTGTATGCATGCGTGCATGTGTGCGGACGTGTGTGTGTGCGGGCGCGAGTGTGACTGTGTGTCTGCATACATCCGCAGCTCCTCATGCATGCATGTGCGGCTGACACTCACACATGAGAACAATCAATAGACCTTCCACCTTGTGACACCAGTGTGGCTCTCCTCTGTGTGTGTGTTTCTGGGTGTGTGTGTGTGTCTCTGTGTGTGTGGCTGACCAGTCTCTGTGGACACTGCTGCAGTGGGCAGTGCATTAGCATGTGAATGGAAACCGTGAACAAACAGAGTGGGAGACCCAGGGGAGTACGAGAAGGGGTCCTCCATACATCCATATAGACATATCATAGAGTCTTTAAAGCTCTCATACAGCCCTACACACAAGCAGTGTTCTTAACGTAGAGACAGCCACTGTCTCAATCTGCTTAGTGCTCACCATACAGAATGATCTGGAAAACAATGAACGTGCAAAAACACACACGCACTTGTCATAGTCATATTAACAAAAAGTCTGTAGTTGTGTTTGTTTATCGTCGGTGAATAGTTTTTATTTTTTCACTCAGGTTCTACTGAGTTGGCCAGAGTGGAGACTGAAATAAAAGCCTTTTTTAATATGGTGTCCAAATGGCCCACTAGTCATTCACTATTTATTCACACAGAATTGCTTGCAGGGCCACATAAAAGGCAGCAAGATGTCCTTATTGTGTACACACATGAATTAAACCTTTTGTGTGTACAGTACAGTACTCGTTTGGGTCTTCTATGCTTCTCTGTAATAGCAGGCCCCAATTCATAGTGTAACCATATCAATCATCTACATACTGTGGCTCTCCTACAGAACAACACACTGACAGGTCTGCAGTACGGGGAATGAATGGCTAAACTAAATGGAGGAATGTATTTGCCTTAAGGTGTCAGAAACCTTTCAGCTGCTAATATGTCTAAATGTCTGATGTGTTGTGGCGCTGCCATAACGTCTACTCAGTTACTACAATGTATCTTCAGTTAGTTGCCATTAGGAGTAGATAGCGATATATCTTCAGGCTTGTCTGTTAGTTAACAGTTAACTCAATGTGAGGACCAGGGTGTGTAAATAGGGAAGCCTGCAGCTCTTAACCTGCTGGGCAGCTAGCCACATCAGGGCATGGTTCACTCTAAGTGGAAAGGGTTGTCTTGTGGGGATAGCTCTTGGCTGGGGGTATAGGGCTGGGGTAAAGGGTTGTCTTGTGGGGATAGCTCTTGGCTGGGGGTATAGGGCTGGGGTAAAGGGTTGTCTTGTGGGGATAGCTCTTGGCTGGGGGTATAGGGCTGGGGTAAAGGGTTGTCTTGTGGGGATAGCTCTTGGCTGGGGGTATAGGGCTGGGGTAAAGGGTTGTCTTGTGGGGATAGCTCTTGGCTGGGGGTATAGGGCTGGGGTAAAGGGTTGTCTTGTGGGGATAGCTCTTGGCTGGGGGTATAGGGCTGGGGTAAAGGGTTGTCTTGTGGGGATAGCTCTTGGCTGGGGGTATAGGGCTTGGCCTGGTGGTCTGGGTGTGTACCTAGCTTTACTGGTCCTGTGGCTGGGTTCTATGGCTCTGTGTGTCTAACCCTGCTTGGCCCTGTATGGCCTGAGACCCTCAGAGGAGTTCTATAATGGAACAGCCCATAGCTCTTCTGAATGAACCGTCATCCAGACTTAGCCTATTGCATGTTAGCAGGTAAAGCCAGGGGTGTGTCTGTTTCTGTCTTTGCTGAATTCAACTCAAGATCAGTCGTTTGTTTCATTCCTCCATTCCTCCATTCCTCCATCCCTCCACCCCTCCATCCCTCCAGCCAGTGACCTTCAGGTCCAGTGGCTACCCAGTACCCGGCCTGCTGCTCATACAGTAACATGTGCCCCGAATAGAAATGAAAAAGTCTGTATTCTAGGACCCTAGGCCCAGACAGTATGGTGGCCTTCGTCTGTGAGCCAGTACCCCAGACAGAACCCTAGGCCCAGACAGTATGGTGGCCTTCGTCTGTGAGCCAGTACCCCAGACAGAACCCTAGGCCCAGACAGTATGGTGGCCTTCGTCTGTGAGCCAGTACCCCAGACAGAACCCTAGGCCCAGACAGTATGGTGGCCTTCGTCTGTGAGCCAGTACCCCAGACAGAACCCTAGGCCCAGACAGTATGGTGGCCTTCGTCTGTGAGCCAGTACCCCAGACAGAACCCTAGGCCCAGACAGTATGGTGGCCTTCGTCTGTGAGCCAGTACCCCAGACAGAACCCTAGGCCCAGACAGTATGGTGGCCTTCGTCTGTGTGCCTACATTTTGACAACACATTTGTGGTTCTCTGAGAGAATCTGTGTGTGTTTGCTGGGGCAGATTGGCATGATCTCCCTCAACAGCCGTCCTGTCTAGAAACCTGGCATGCGTAGCTAGCATGTTGGGTCTTATTCCCCGTGGCTCTCCTGGAGCCTGCTGTCTGATGCCTGGCAAAGAGAGACTAAGACCAGGCCAGGGAGGGAGGGAGGGAGCTAAGAATTACGTGAATAATCAAGTCAATAAACGTTGGGTAGTTAGTTAGATGGCATTTAGTTAATATACTGACAAGTTCAATGTAGTAGTAGCCAACTAACGTTAGGTAGCTAGTTACCATACCGGTACATACAAGCAACTGCTGTAACGATATGCTATGCGGTTCGTAAGGCTAGCGTAGCAAAACAAATTGTCAGCCAACATAACGTGCAACGTAACCTATTTGAAAAGTCATTACTTTTTTATTACATTGCTCAACATGTTCTTAACATTTGTCAAAATTAGTTAAAGCAATTCATTTTTATCCGCTCTTGTCGGACTTCAGCTGCATATTTTCCGCCATTTTCTTCAAATCTGAAAATGTTGTGAAGCCACGTCCATTTTCTGAACAATTGCATTATGGGCCCTAAAAGCACTGAAATAGTGTCCACTGCTTGTACACTTCGAATTTTGCCTACTGTAGTACAACATCCTGGAACTTTTGGCATACTAACTATATCCATACTATGACCAATAAGCATACTACATACTCAATTTATGTCACAAATAGTACAGTTAGTGGGGTTAGTATGAGTATTGGAACACAGCTTAGGCCAGATAGAGAGTAGTCTGAGAGAGATGACCTGCCTGCCAGCCAACAACCCTTACCTCAATCGTCCCCTGAACGGCTTTTGCTCACTGAACATGTTTGAAGGATACACTTTGTACACATTTATTACTGAGAATATTTGGGTAATAAAGGCATTACTTAGGGTATTTACTATCTAGATAGACATGAACCAAAATAATAATATTATGTGAATAATCTTGTTAACTTCCCTGATTAATAAAAAATTGTGCTGGTGCTGGAGACATTAATTACAGTTAAGAGATAAAACACTGTCTTAACAACAGACGATCATTTCAAACATCCCAGGGGTTCATGCTTTTATATTTCCCTCTCTGTGGCATTAATTCTATATTCAGAAATATGGAAATCCTGACATTCACGTCAAGTCCTTGTGTCAGTGGGGAGACTGGGTTCTGTTGTGTTGCCCTATGATGTGTTACTGACTGGGGTCTATTCATTCTCAAACTCCCTGGAGACGTGACACGGGTCAGAGAGAGAGAGAGAGAGAGATAGGCACAGACCAGGGTGAACAGACGACAGCCAGACCCCCTTCCTCTCCTCTCTACAACCCTCCCCCTTCCCTCCCTTCTCCAGGCTGGAATCCCCAAAGCACACGCTTGGGGGTTGACACTAAATTACACAAACATTACACAAACCCAACTAGACAGTTGAGCATGCATGTGGGACTGTGAGGCTAAGGTATAAGGTCAAGGTCTGTAATGGTTATGATAGTCTCCAGGCCTAAAGACTACAGAGAAGGTCTGTAATGGTTATGATAGTATCCAGGCCTAAAGACTACAGTATAAGGTCTGTAATGGTTATGATAGTCTCCAGGCCTAAAGACTACAGTATAAGGTCTGTAGTGGTTATGATAGTCTCCAGGCCTAAAGACTACAGTATAAGGTATGTAGTGGTTATGATAGTCTCCAGGCCTAAAGACTACAGTATAAGGTCTGTAATGGTTATGATAGTCTCCAGGCCTAAAGACTACAGTATAAGGTCTGTAATGGTTATGATAGTCTCCAGGCCTAAAGACTACAGAGAAGGTCTGTAATGGTTATGATAGTCTCCAGGCCTAAAGACTACAGTATAAGGTCTGTAATGGTTATGATAGTCTCCAGGCCTAAAGACTACAGTATAAGGTCAGGGGTTATGATAGTCTCCAGGCCTAAAGACTACAGTATAAGGTCTGTAATGGTTATGATAGTCTCCAGGCCTAAAGACTACAGTATAAGGTCTGTAATGGTTATGATAGTCTCCAGGCCTAAAGACTACAGTATAAGGTCTGTAATGGTTATGATAGTCTCCAGGCCTAAAGACTACAGTATAAGGTCTGTAATGGTTATGATAGTCTCCAGGCCTAAAGACTACAGTATAAGGTCTGTAATGGTTATGATAGTCTCCAGGCCTAAAGACTACAGTATAAGGTCTGTAATGGTTATGATAGTCTCCAGGCCTAAAGACTACAGTATAAGGTCTGTAGTGATTATGATAGTCTCCAGGCCTAAAGACTACAGTATAAGGTCTGTAATGGTTATGATAGTCTCCAGGCCTAAAGACTACAGTATAAGGTCAGGGGTTATGATAGTCTCCAGGCCTAAAGACTACAGTATAAGGTCTGTAATGGTTATGATAGTCTCCAGGCCTAAAGACTACAGTATAAGGTCTGTAATGGTTATGATAGTCTCCAGGCCTAAAGACTACAGTATAAGGTCTGTAATGGTTATGATAGTCTCCAGGCCTAAAGACTACAGTATAAGGTCTGTAATGGTTATGATAGTCTCCAGGCCTAAAGACTACAGTATAAGGTCTGTAATGGTTATGATAGTCTCCAGGCCTAAAGACTACAGTATAAGGTCTGTAATGGTTATGATAGTCTCCAGGCCTAAAGACTACAGTATAAGGTCTGTAGTGATTATGATAGTCTCCAGGCCTAAAGACTACAGTATAAGGTCTGTAATGGTTATGATAGTCTCCAGGCCTAAAGACTACAGTATAAGGTCAGGGGTTATGATAGTCTCCAGGCCTAAAGACTACAGTATAAGGTCTGTAATGGTTATGATAGTCTCCAGGCCTAAAGACTACAGTATAAGGTCTGTAATGGTTATGATAGTCTCCAGGCCTAAAGACTACAGTATAAGGTCAGGGGTTATGATAGTCTCCAGGCCTAAAGACTACAGTATAAGGTCTGTAATGGTTATGATAGTCTCCAGGCCTAAAGACTACAGAGAAGGTCTGTAATGGTTATGATAGTCTCCAGGCCTAAAGACTACAGTATAAGGTCTGTAATGGTTATGATAGTCTCCAGGCCTAAAGACTACAGAGAAGGTCTGTAATGGTTATGATAGTCTCCAGGCCTAAAGACTACAGTATAAAGTCAGGGGTTATGATAGTCTCCAGGCCTAAAGACTACAGTATAAGGTCTGTAATGGTTATGATAGTCTCCAGGCCTAAAGACTACAGTATAAGGTCTGTAATGGTTATGATAGTCTCCAGGCCTAAAGACTACAGTATAAGGTCTGTAATGGTTATGATAGTCTCCAGGCCTAAATACTACAGTATAAGGTCTGTAGTGGTTATGATAGTCTCCAGGCCTAAAGACTACAGTATAAGGTCAGGGGTTATGATAGTCTCCAGGCCTAAAGACTACAGTATAAGGTCTGTAATGGTTATGATAGTCTCCAGGCCTAAAGACTACAGTATAAGGTCTGTAATGGTTATGATAGTCTCCAGGCCTAAAGACTACAGTATAAGGTCAGGGGTTATGATAGTCTCCAGGCCTAAAGACTACAGTATAAGGTCTGTAATGGTTATGATAGTCTCCAGGCCTAAAGACTACAGAGAAGGTCTGTAATGGTTATGATAGTCTCCAGGCCTAAAGACTACAGTATAAGGTCTGTAATGGTTATGATAGTCTCCAGGCCTAAAGACTACAGAGAAGGTCTGTAATGGTTATGATAGTCTCCAGGCCTAAAGACTACAGTATAAAGTCAGGGGTTATGATAGTCTCCAGGCCTAAAGACTACAGTATAAGGTCTGTAATGGTTATGATAGTCTCCAGGCCTAAAGACTACAGTATAAGGTCTGTAATGGTTATGATAGTCTCCAGGCCTAAATACTACAGTATAAGGTCTGTAGTGGTTATGATAGTCTCCAGGCCTAAAGACTACAGTATAAGGTCTGTAATGGTTATGATAGTCTCCAGGCCTAAAGACTACAGTATAAGGTCTGTAATGGTTATGATAGTCTCCAGGCCTAAAGATTACAGTATAAGGTCTGTAATGGTTATGATAGTCTCCAGGCCTAAAGACTACAGAGAAGGTCTGTAATGGTTATGATAGTCTCCAGGCCTAAAGACTACAGTATAAGGTCTGTAATGGTTATGATAGTCTCCAGGCCTAAAGACTACAGTATAAGGTCTGTAATGGTTATGATAGTCTCCAGGCCTAAAGACTACAGTATAAGGTCAGGGGTTATGATAGTCTCCAGGCCTAAAGACTACAGTATAAGGTCTGTAATGGTTATGATAGTCTCCAGGCCTAAAGACTACAGTATAAGGTCTGTAATGGTTATGATAGTCTCCAGGCCTAAAGACTACAGTATAAGGTCTGTAATGGTTATGATAGTCTCCAGGCCTAAAGACTACAGTATAAGGTCAGGGGTTATGATAGTCTCCAGGCCTAAAGACTACAGTATAAGGTCAGGGGTTATGATAGTCTCCAGGCCTAAAGACTACAGAGAAGGTCTGTAATGGTTATGATAGTCTCCAGGCCTAAAGACTACAGAGAAGGTCTGTAATGGTTATGATAGTCTCCAGGCCTAAAGACTACAGTATAAGGTCTGTAATGGTTATGATAGTCTCCAGGCCTAAAGACTACAGAGAAGGTCTGTAATGGTTATGATAGTCTCCAGGCCTAAAGACTACAGTATAAGGTCAGGGGTTATGATAGTCTCCAGGCCTAAAGACTACAGTATAAGGTCTGTAATGGTTATGATAGTCTCCAGGCCTAAAGACTACAGTATAAGGTCTGTAATGGTTATGATAGTCTCCAGGCCTAAATACTACACTATAAGGTCTGTAGTGGTTATGATAGTCTCCAGGCCTAAAGACTACAGTATAAGGTCTGTAATGGTTATGATAGTCTCCAGGCCTAAAGACTACAGTATAAGGTCTGTAATGGTTATGATAGTCTCCAGGCCTAAAGATTACAGTATAAGGTCTGTAGTGGTTATGATAGTCTCCAGGCCTAAAGACTACTGTATAAGGTCTGTAATGGTTATGATAGTCTCCAGGCCTAAAGACTACAGAGAAGGTCTGTAATGGTTATGATAGTCTCCAGGCCTAAAGACTACAGTATAAGGTCTGTAATGGTTATGATAGTCTCCAGGCCTAAAGACTACAGTATAAGGTCTTTAGTGGTTATGATAGTCTCCAGGCCTAAAGACTACAGTATAAGGTCAGGGGTTATGATATGTAGGGAATAGGGTGCCATTTGGAATGCATGCAAAAAAATGTCAAGATTCCTTTTAGATAATAACAGAGTATATCAGCTTGGCAACAGTACAATCTTCCATCTCCGGGCGTTTGATTGGCAGGCTCTTCCATCTCTGGGCGTTTGATTGGAAGGCTCTTCCATCTCCGGGCGTTTGATTGGCAGGCTCTTCCATCTCTGGGCGTTTGATTGGCAGGCTCTTCCATCTCCGGGCGTTTGATTGGCAGGCTCTTCCATCTCCGGGTGTTTGATTGGCAGGCTCTTCCATCTCTGGGTGTTTGATTGGCAGGCTCTTCCATCTCTGGGTGTTTGATTGGCAGGCTCTTCCATCTCCGGGCGTTTGATTGGCAGGCTCTTCCATCTCTGGGCGTTTGATTGGCAGGCTCTTCCATCTCTGGGTGTTTGATTGGCAGGCTCTTCCATCTCTGGGTGTTTGATTGGCAGCCTCTTCCATCTCCGGGCGTTTGATTGGCAGGCTCTTCCATCTTTGGGCGTTTGATTGGCAGGCTCTTCCATCTCTGGGCGTTTGATTGGCAGGCTCTTCCATCTCTGGGCGTTTGATTGGCAGGCTCTTCCATCTCCGGGCGTTTGATTGACAGGCTCTTCTATCTCCGGGCGTTTGATTGGCAGGCTCTTCCATCTCCGGGCGTTTGATTCGCAGGCTCTTCCATCTCTGGGCGTTTGATTGGCAGGCTCTTCCATCTCTGGGTGTTTGATTGGCAGGGTCTTCCATCTCTGGGTGTTTGATTGGCAGGCTTTTCCATCTCTGGGTGTTTGATTGGCAGGCTCTTCCATCTCTGGGCGTTTGATTGGCAGGCTCTTCCATCTCCGGGTGTTTGATTGGCAGGCTCTTCCATCTCTTGGTGTTTGATTGGCAGGGTCTTCCATCTCTGGGTGTTTGATTGGCAGGCTTTTCCATCTCTGGGTGTTTGGTTGGCAGGCTCTTCCATCTCTGGGGGTTTGATTGGCAGGCTCTTCCATCTCTGGGTGTTTGATTGGCAGGCTCTTCCATCTCTGGGCGTTTGATTGGCAGGCTCTTCCATCTCCGGGCGTTTGATTGGCAGGCTCTTCCATCTCCGGGCGTTTGATTGGCAGGCTCTTCCATCTCTGGGTGTTTGATTGGCAGGCTCTTCCATCTCTGGGCGTTTGATTGGCAGGCTCTTCCATCTCCAGGCATTTGATTGGCAGGCTCTTCCATCTCTGGGCGTTTGATTGGCAGGCTCTTCCATCTCTGGGCGTTTGATTGGCAGGCTCTTCCATCTCTGGGTGTTTGATTGGCAGGCTCTTCCATCTCCGGGCGTTTGATTGGCAGGCTCTTCCATCTCTGGGCATTTGATTGGCAGGCTCTTCCATCTCTGGGCGTTTGATTGGCAGGCTCTTCCATCTCCGGGCGTTTGATTGACAGGCTCTTTCATCTCCGGGCGTTTGATTGGCAGGCTCTTCCATCTCCGGGCGTTTGATTGGCAGGCTCTTCCATCTCTGGGCGTTTGATTGGCAGGCTCTTCCATCTCCGGGCGTTTGATTGGCAGGCTCTTCCATCTCCGGACGTTTGATTGGCAGGCTCTTCCATCTCCGGGAGTTTGATTGGCAGGCTCTTCCATCTCTGGGCGTTTGATTGGCAGGCTCTTCCATCTCTGGGCGTGTGATTGGCAGGCTCATTCTTTGGCAGTGAGTGTGTTGTTGTTTTTCTTTCTGCTTTGAGACATTTCAAGTTCTCCCCTCCTCAGGGGGCAATGCGTACCGTATCTATGGCAACCACCAGAAGCCATGGCACTGTGGGTGTGCTGTGGGTGTGCTGTGTGTAATTTGTTCCAGAAGTTGACCAGAGCAGAAGTGCTACACATCTGACTAGTAATGTTAACATCAGACTGTTAAATAGCCATCACCAGCACATTAGAGGCTGCTGCTGCCTATTGAAATCACTGGCCACTTTAAGAAATGGAACACTAGTCACTTTAATAATGTTTACATATCTTGCACTACTCATCTCATATGTATATACTGTATTCTATTCTATAATATTCTACTGTATCTTAGTCCATGCCGTTCTGTCATTGCTTGTCCATATATGTAGATATTCTTAAATTCCATTCCTTACTAGATTTGTGTGTATTGGGTATATGTTGTGAAATTGTTAGATATTACTTGTTAGATATTACTGCACTGTCGGAGCTAGAAGCACAAGCATTTCGCTACACCCGCTATAACATCTGCTAAACAAGTGTATGTGACAAATACAATTTGATTTGATTGGCTGATTTTGTCATTTAAAAAGGGTTTTATTGGTTCGGTATGAACTACTGTATATTTGCTCAAAATCACAATGATGGCATACCTATGAACATTCCAGTATGCTGATGTTTATCACACCAGATATGTCATGCCTATGTGCATCTCTATGTGAGATATGACATCCTGTGTAAAAGCTATTATTATTCCCACTGTCACAGATACTGTGGTCTGTTTTAGAAATACTGAGAGTGTGTGTGGAGATGTGTTTCACTGTGTCTGAATGCTGAGTGTGTGGAGTTCTCTCCAATCTGTGTGTGCGTGTGCATGTGTGTGTGTGTGTGTGTAGTTATCCCCAGTCTGTGAGATGGGTTTGCTTGTTTGTGAATGCTGAATGTGTGTCTACAGTAGTAATTCAGTGAGATGGTTTTCCATCCAACAGAGCTGAGGCCTGTAACCTGTAACCCTGTAACCTGTAACCCTGTAACCTGTAACCCTGCAACCCTGTAACCTGTAACCCTAAAACCCTGTAACCTGTAACCCTGTAAACCTGTAACCTGTAACCTGTAACCTGTAACCTGTAACATGTAACCTGTAACCCTGTAACCTGTAACCCTGCAACCCTGTAACCTGTAACCCTGCAACCATATAACCTGTAACCCTGTAAACATGTAACCCTGCAACCCTGTAACCTGTAACCCTAAAACCATGTAACCTGTAACCCTGTAAAGCTGTAACCTGTAACCTGTAACCCTGTAAACCTGTAAACCTGTAACCCTGCAACCCTGTAACCTGTAACCTGTAACCCTGTAACCTGTAACCCTTAACCCTGTAACCTGTAACCTGTAACGCTGTAACCTGTAACCTGTAACGCTGTAACCTGTAACCCTTAACCCTGTAACCTGTAACCCTAAAACCCTGTAACCTGTAACCTGTAACGCTGTAACCTGTAACCCTTAACCCTGTAACCTGTAACCCTAAAACCCTGTAACCTGTAACGCTGTAACCTGTAACCCTTAACCCTGTAACCTGTAACCCTGTAACCTGTGTAACCTGTAAACCACTTAACCCTGTAACCTGTAACCTGTAACGCTGTAACCTGTAACCCTTAACCCTGTAACCTGTAACCTGTAACCTGTAACGCTGTAACCTGTAACCTGTAACCCTTAACCCTGTAACCTGTAACCCTAAAACCCTGTAACCTGTAACCTGTAACGATGTAACCTGTAACCCTTAGCCCTGTAACCTGTAACCCTAAACCCTGTAACCTGTAACCTGTAACCCTAAACCCTGTAACCTGTAACCTGTAACGATGTAACCTGTAACCCTTAGCCCTGTAACCTGTAACCCTAAACCCTGTAACCTGTAACCTGTAACCCTAAAACCCTGTAACCTGTAACCTGTAACGATGTAACCTGTAACCCTTAGCCCTGTAACCTGTAACCCTAAACCCTGTAACCTGTAACCTGTAACCCTAAAACCCTGTAACCCTCTAACCTTCTAACCCTCCCAGGAGCTGGCTGAGTAGCTGAAAGGTTCACCTTGAGACTGGTGCTTAAGAGGCCCTGTGTGTGTGTGTGTGTGTGTGTGTGTGTGTGTTTGTGTGTGTGTGTGTGTGTGTGTGTGTGTGTGTGTGTGTGTGTGTGTGTGTGTGTGTGTTTGTGTGTGTGTGTGTGTGTGTGTGTGTGTAACCACAGTGTGCATGTGTGTGGTCATGAATAGTATTTAAATGGAGTACAGGCTTAACTGAATGACAGAGACAGAATACAATATGGGATTTTATTGAATAGTTTGGGGTAGGCCTCGTCTCTGAGGAATGCTCAGGTGCTGATGACAGGTTTCCCTATGCTGGGCAGCTGGCATGGAACCCCCCCCCAGCTGGGAGATCGGGGCTTCAGGTTATTATGCTGGTGGGGGTGGGGAGGTGGAAGGTCATTGGAAGACTGTTGATGCAAAACATCAAGTGAGAAACAAGGGGTGAGTTGTCATAAATGCTCCCCTAGAATTTTGCCCATTGGTTGACCAAAAGGGAAGTGATTATTGCACGAGTGATCCCATAGGTTAATCAGCAAGCGTAGTAGAATTGCCTTAGTGTGCCATGCTCATTGGCTGAAGTTAATAGGTGAATGACATTCCACACACTTGCTAATGGTAAAGAAGAGGAGAGACGTGACGCTATCCTGATGAGGTAACATTATTAACACTCCCATACCAATACCTGCTTTGCTGATGGGGTAACATGGACACTCCCATACCAATACCTTCTATATGCGTTGAGGTAACGTTATAATTATTACCATATAAATATCTGCTATGATGATGAGGTATCATTATAACCACTACTATATAAATATCTGCTATGATGATGAGGTATCATTATAACCACTACTATATAAATATCTGCTATGATGGTGAGTTATCATTATAACCACTACTATATAAATATCTGCTATGATGGTGAGTTATCATTATAACCACTACTATATAAATATCTGCTATGATGGTGAGTTATCATTATAACCACTACTATATAAATATCTGCTATGATGGTGAGTTATCATTATAACCACTACTATATAAATATCTGCTATGATGGTGAGTTATCATTATAACCACTACTATATAAATATCTGCTATGATGGTGAGTTATCATTATAACCACTACTATATAAATACCTGCTATGATGGTGAGTTATCATTATAACCACTACTATATAAATATCTGCTATGATGGTGAGTTATCATTATAACCACTACTATATAAATATCTGCTATGATGGTGAGTTATCATTATAACCACTACTATATAAATACCTGCTATGATGGTGAGTTATCATTATAACCACTACTATATAAATATCTGCTATGATGGTGAGTTATCATTATAACCACTACTATATAAATATCTGCTATGATGGTGAGTTATCATTATAACCACTACTATATAAATATCTGCTATGATGGTGAGTTATCATTATAACCACTACTATATAAATATCTGCTATGATGGTGAGTTATCATTATAACCACTACTATATAAATACCTGCTATGATGGTGAGTTATCATTATAACCACTACTATATAAATATCTGCTATGATGGTGAGTTATCATTATAACCACTACTATATAAATATCTGCTATGATGGTGAGTTATCATTATAACCACTACTATATAAATACCTGCTATGATGGTGAGTTATCATTATAACCACTACTATATAAATATCTGCTATGATGGTGAGTTATCATTATAACCACTACTATATAAATATCTGCTATGATGGTGAGTTATCATTATAACCACTACTATATAAATACCTGCTATGATGGTGAGGTATCATTAAATCCACTACTATAAAATACCAGATTAATGAGGTGACGATCATTCAGACCAGCCTTACTGATTGAACTTTCATAACTATATATCTCCATGCCCCTGAGCTCTGAGTCCGTTTACCTGACAGGGCAGGATGCTCTCCTCTCCTCTCCTCTCCTCTCCTCTCCTCTCCTCTCCTCTCCTCTCCTCTCCTCTCCTCTCCTCTCCTCTCCTCTCCTCTCCTCTCCTCTCCTCTCCTCTCCTCTCCTCTCCTCTCCTCTCCTCTCCTCTCCTCTCCTCTCCTCTCCTCTCCTCTCCAGCCAACCAGGCTTTGTTATCTGAATAGAGAATACCATCTCCCTGTTGCTACACTATTCTTCCTCAACAGCTCAGCCTTGAACAGGTCCCACTGTCCACTGTTAATAATGCCAATGTGAATGAGACCATTCTCTTCTGCTTATTCTATGTGAATTATAGACTACATGGGCCACTGTATTCCTACATTACCATAGCTAGCCTGTTGATACTAGTTAATATTAGCCATTAGAATGAATGGATGACAGTGAATGTAGCCTGATAAGTGTTCCCTGCCTATTCCCTGTGGTGCAGTTTATTAGAGACTATTAATGAAACAAACAAAGGGGGGTTTCTAGTCGCTGTTTATTTCAATTCAGTGTCTTTTAACCTTTTTTGTTGTTGACAACAGAAGTGCGTCCATGTTGCCGTCCATTCATGTGTAAAAGTATCCATGTGGCTGACAGGCTGACAGTGCTGCTATCTAGCCTACTGCGACTGTTCTGTGATCGTCACGGCTAAGCAATCAATCAATCAAATGTATTTATAAAGCCTTTTTTTACATCAGCAGTTGTCACAAAGTGCTTATACAGAAACCCAGCCTAAAACACCAAAGAGCAAGCAATGCAGATGTAGAAGCACGGTGGCTAGGAAATACTCCCTAGAAAGGCAGGAACCTAGGAGGAAACCTAGAGAGGAACCAGGCTATGAGTGGTGGCCAGTCCTCTTCTGGCTGTGCCAGGTGAAGATTACAACAGTACATGGCCATTAAGGCCAGATCGTTCTTCAAGATGTTCAAACGTTCATAGATGACCAGCAGGGTCAAATAATAATCACAGTGGTTGTAGAGGGTGCAACAGGTCAGCACCTCAGGAGTAAATGTCAGTTGGCTTTTCATAGCCAAGCATTCATAGGTCGAGACAGCAGCTGCAATAGAGAGGGAGAGAGAGAGGGAGGGAGGGAGAGAGGGAAAGGGAGAGAGAGGGTTGAAAACAGCAGGTCCGGGACAAGGTACCACATCCGGTGAACAGCGCACTCCTGTGGCCTGTGGTTACAGCCAAACACACTACAACCAGTCCAGTTCCATCCCTTACTGGAGCACACAGGCCTGCTGTACACTGTAGTGGTCATAGGTTGTCTTTGGCAGCTTAGTAAGGCTGGTCTTGGCGGTTTTCTGTTTTGTGGTTGTTTGAAGTTCTCTGTTGAATTGATGGGTTAAGATAATCTAATGGTGTACATCGATTTCACTTTGCATTAATGTAATATCTTAAGTTGTCCTTGTCTATAACTGTTCTATACTTTCTCATGTATTTGTACGTTTTATGTGGACCCCAGGAAGAGTAGCTGCTGCATGTGCAGTGTCTAATGGAGATCCTAATGAACTAAACTAAACAGTTCTTCATCTCTCTCTCTCCCTTTCCCTCTCGCTCTCTCTCTCTCTCTCTCTCTCTCTCTCTCTGTCTCTCTCTCTCTCTCTCTCTCTCTCTCTCTCTCTCTCTCTCTCTCTCTCTCTCTCTCTCTCTCTCTCTCTCTCTCTCTCTCTCTCTCTCTCTCTCTCTCTCTCTCTCTCTCTCTCTCTCTCTCTCTCTCTCTCTCTCTCTTCTCTCTCTCTCTCTCTCTCTCTCTCTCTCTCTCTCTCTCTCTCTCTCTCTCTCTCTCTCTCTCTCTCTCTCTCTCTCTCTCTCTCTCTCTCTCTCTCTCTATCAGCTGACTGGCTGGTGTGGTGGATGCCCTGCTTGTCCCTCACATAGTCCTGATTGTGGAGAGCTCTGACCAGGGGGAGGCCTTTAAACGTAACACGCCGGACCAGGGGGGAGGCCTTTTAACCTGACACGCCGGACCATGGACAGGAAGAGGAAATGGGTGCTGAGCAGCGGTGCTTTGCTGGTGATATTCCTTGGTCACATGACCACAGCCTTAGAAGTGCCTCTTGACCGTAAGTACTGTAGGATATGGTGACTGTAGATCAGAATGTTCAGATTGTTCATAGAATTTAAGATGGTGACTCCCGCAATATTGAATGGGTACTGTATTTTTTTGTTACTGGAATTGTTTGTTTTCAGATTTCATGACATTACTGGTTACAAGTTAGTATGTACAGGGTTCGGAAGCATTCAGTCAATTAACCATAGATACAGTAGCTTCCTTCCAGTGACCTGCATCTCAACAACACTGCATGGTGACATGATATGCATGTTGGGACAGATCTCAGATGATGATACAGTTCAACCACAGTGAAGAGGAATCCTCTATTATTGTCTTGCCACATTGCATGCATCCCAAATGGCACCCTATTCCCTTTATAGTGCACTACTTCTGACCAGAGCCCTATAGACCCTGGTCAAAAGTAGTGCACTATATAGGGAATAGGGTGCCATTTTGGACTCAAACATTACCCACATTACCTTTATCTGCCTGTTGACTAATACTTAGCTTTCCTCACCTTCCTCACCATTTTATGACCATTCATGGGGGACAAAAAGCTAAGGTTCTGGAAGGATGTAAGTTATCAGTGCATGACTCTGTCTCTGCCGTGAGATGTAGTGTGGAGTGATGGAGTGTGGAGATCTTACTGTCGTGTGGATTGGAGTGACGTCGCTAAATTTGCATGTAGCTATTTGGCCCCCTGTGTTTACAAACAAGCTTTTTATTGATTTTTTATTTATTTCATGTTTGTCATTCATGTTTGAACCCTTTAATTGAATGGTAATACAATGATCGTCCATAAGTATAATAAGATGCAATGGTGATTTACATGTAGCATTGTGGTTGATAGTTACAGGAAGTGTTTGCTGCATCTTGTCCTGCTGAGTGCATGCTGCTTACTTTTCCTTCCATTTGATTTAATGCTGGCTAATGTGTTGCGTCTGCTTCTCTCTCTGAGTGAGTGTGTGTGTGTGTCTCTCTCTCTCACTATGTCTGTGTGTTTGTTTGTGTGTGTGTGTGTGTGTGTATGTGTGTGTGTCTGTGTCGCTATGTGTGTGTGCACATTGTGGAGTGAGGTGTGTGTAGATTTGCCTCTGTTTAACCCTCTCGTTACCCCTCCCTCCAGTACCACAGCCCCCCACTATAACCCACCAATCCCCTAAGGATTTCATCATTGACCCTCGGGAGAACATCCTCATCTACTGTGAGGCCAAAGGGAAGCCGCATCCCAGGTGAGTGGAATGCTGTGTGAATAAATCACATTGAAGACCATTACCATAGAGACCCATCGTCCATCGCGTTAGTAACACTTAACTGCAACACCTGACTGAGCCTAACTGCCTACAGTTAAGTAGAAACTCCCTCTTGAGAGTCTCTACGCTCTTAGAAATAAAAGCTGCTATCTGGAGCCAAAAAGGGTTATTCGGCTGTTCCCATAGGAGAACCCTTTGAAGAACCCTTTAAGGTTACAGGTAAACCATTAGATACACCACCTTCAGTACTGACTCTCAAGTGGAGGGTTCTAAACCATTAGATACACCACCTTCAGTACTGACTCTCAAGTGGAGGGTTCTAAACCATTAGATACACCACCTTCAGTACTGACTCTCAAGTGGAGGGTTCTAAACCATTAGATACACCACCTTCAGTACTGACTCTCAAGTGGAGGGTTCTAAACCATTAGATACACCACCTTCAGGACTGACTCTCAAGTGGAGGGTTCTAAACCATTAGATACACCACCTTCAGGACTGACTCTCAAGTGGAGGGTTCTAAACCATTAGATACACCACCTTCAGGACTGACTCTCAAGTGGAGGGTTCTAAACCATTAGATACACCACCTTCAGGACTGACTCTCAAGTGGAGGGTTCTAAACCATTAGATACACCACCTTCAGTACTGACTCTCAAGTGGAGGGTTCTAAACCATTAGATACACCACCTTCAGGACTGACTCTCAAGTGGAGGGTTCTAAATGAGTCACATGAATCCCAATATTCAGCCCTATTCCATGAACTGGATACATGTCTAACCTCAATTAGATTTTCTACTGTACTCTACTCTACTCTACCGTACTCTACTTTAACCCCTTATGTTTCATCCAGCTTTTCCTGGACACGGAATGGGACGCATTTTGACGTGGAGAAGGACTCTAAGGTGTTGATGAAGCCGAGCTCAGGGACGCTGGTCATAGACATCAGTGGGGAGAAGGCTGAGGCCTACGAGGGGGTCTACCAGTGTACCGCACGCAACGAGCGCGGGACCGCTGTTTCCAACAACATCATCATCAGACAGTCCAGTAAGGACTGTTACTTCCAACTGTCACTGAGCCTGTCTTTACCCTGAACCTGTCTTTACCCTGAACCTGTTGTTACCCTGAGCCTGTCTTTACCCTGAGCCTCTTTACACTGAGCCTGTCTTTAACCTGAGCCTGTCTTTACCCTGAGCCTGTTGTTACTCTGAGCCTGTCTTTACCCTGAACCTGTCTTTACCCTGAGCCTGTCTTTAACCTGAGCCTCTTTACACTGAGCCTGTCTTTAACCTGAGCCTGTCTTTACCCTGAGCCTGTTGTTACTCTGAGCCTGTCTTTACCCTGAGCCTGTTGTTAACCTGAGCCTGTCTTTACCCTGAGCATGTCTTTACCCTGAGCCTGTCTTTACCCTGAGCCTGTTGTTAACCTGAGCCTGTCTTTACCCTGAGCATGTCTTTACCCTGAGCCTGTTGTTAACCTGAGCCTGTCTTTACCCTGAGCATGTCTTTACCCTGAGCCTGTCTTTACCCTGAGCCTGTCTTTACCCTGAGCCTGTCTTTAACCTGAGCCTCTTTACACTGAGCCTGTCTTTACCCTGAGCCTGTCTTTACCCTGAGCCTGTTATTACCCTGAGCCTGTTGTTACCCTGAGCCTATCTTTATTCCGAGCCTATCTTTAACCTGAGCCTGTTATTACCCTGAGCCTGTCTTTAACCTGAGCCTGTCTTTAACCTGAGCATATCTTCAACCTGAGCCTGTCTTTACCCTGAGCCTGTCTTTAACCTGAGCCTGTCTTTAACCTGAGCCTGTATTTAACCTGAGCCAACTATAGTACAACTATTTTACCCTGGGATTCTAGTCATAACAAACACTTCTTCACTTTGTAAACTCTCCCTGAAGGGATGATGAATCTGTATTGAACAAGTATTATAATCAGCAGATCTTTACAGATTAGAGTTAACCATTCTGATATTTTAAAGACATAACTCCCTGCATTACATTTCAAACAGGGCCCCTCCCTCCCTGCAGTACATTTTAAACAGGGCCCCTCCCTCCCTGCAGTACATTTTAAACAGGGCCCCTCCCTCCCTGCAGTACATTTTAAACAGGGCCCATCCCTCCCTGCAGTACATTTTAAACAGGGACCCTACCTCCCTGCAGTACATTTTAAACATGGCCCCTACCTCCCTGCAGTACATTTTAAACAGGGCCCCTCCCTCCCTGCAGTACATTTTAAACAGGGCCCCTCCCTCCCTGCAGTACATTTTAAACAGGGCCCCTACCTCCCTGCAGTACATTTTAAACATGGCCCCTACCTCCCTGCAGTACATTTTAAACAGGGCCCCTCCCTCCCTGCAGTACATTTTAAACAGGGCCCCTCCCTCCCTGCAATATATTTTAAACAGGGCCCCTACCTCCCTGCAGTACATTTTAAACATGGCCCCTACCTCCCTGCGGTACATTTTAAACAGGGCCCCTCCCTCCCTGCAATACATTTTAAACAGGGCCCCTCCCTCCCTGCAGTACATTTTAAACAGGGCCCCTCCCTCCCTGCAGTACATTTTAAACAGGGTCCCTCCCTCCCCACAGTACATTTTAAACAGGGCCCCTCCCTCCCTGTAGTACATTTTAAACAGGGCCCCTCCCTCCCTGTAGTACATTTTAAACAGGGCCCCTCCCTCCCTGCAGTACATTTTAAACAGGGCCCCTCCCTCCCTGCAGTACATTTTAAACAGGGCCCCTCCCTCCCTGCAGTACATTTTAAACAGGGCCCCTCCCTCCCTGCAGTACATTTTAAACAGGGCCCCTCCCTCCCTGCAGTACATTTTAAACAGGGCCCCTACCTCACGGCTGTCTGTATGATGTGTGTTTGTGTGACACAGGGTCCCCCTTGTGGTCGAAGGAGAGGAACGAGGCAATCATGGTGCAGGTGGGGGTGTCTCTGGTCCTGCGGTGCCGACCCCCTGCAGGCCTGCCTCCTCCTATTATCTTCTGGATGGACAACAGTAAGTCTTCATGGGGTTTCATACGTTTATATATCACTGTTGTTTGTTGATTACATCAAGACAATATGCTGTAAAGCCCAATTTTAGAAGTCTTATTGTCGGACTGTGCAATACAATGTGTTTAGAGTTTATATAGAGGTTGTTTTTGGTTGTCAGCAAGCATAAATATTTAGTGTAATTGTATACAACCACCATGTGTAACATATTCATGTTTCCCCCCCCCCCCTCCAGACTTCCAGCGCCTACCTCAGAACACACGTGTGTCCCAGGCGTTAAACGGGGACCTGTACTTCTCTAACGTCCTATTGGATGACACCAGGAACGACTACATCTGTTATGCCCGCTTCCCCCACACACAGACCATTCAGCAGAAACAACCCATCACTGTCAAAGTCCTGGACAGTAAGTGTCCATCCCACTCAGCACAGAGACTTTTAACCAGTCTCAGTGGGTTCCTAACCCTTAGATGTTTGCTGATCTGTAAGTTGGAAGCAATAAGGTGGAAGCTCCACCATTACACTGCTTATACCTATCAATACCCTTCAGATCAGCAAACAAGGGTTAGGGCCAAGGCAAAGGGAGCAAATTTGGGCAAGACGGTCTATGTCCTGGGCTGTCCCTGGGTTGTCTGGTTCTATCTGTGGTCTTAGTGGAAACCATGACATTAATTGTCATTGTATGTTTACATGTTTCTGTGCATCTCCACATTACCTTGTTTTGCAATATTTTAATATTGTGATCATTTTCTAGAGTATTTTTGTAATACTCACATCATTTGAATGTGTGATGCATTTTTTTAAACTGTCCTTTCATGTTGCTGTTGTTCGATGATCTCCCTTTCTCTGAACTGAATCTCCCCCATGGTTGTTCCCCTGTAGATGTCTAAGTAGTACTGCATGCTTCTGATACTTCTGATTGATTTTTACAGTGGATGCAATCAATGAAACTGTGGCAGCTATGTACAATTATACGAACGATTTATTTGTTGGTGAGTGCTGGTTTACCCCCTTACCCCAAAGTGAACCCAGCCCCATCCCAACTCCTCCTTTTAGTCTAACCTCACCTGAAATATACCTGACCCACCTGACTCCAACACCTGTTGTATAACCTACCTGGAATATACCTGACCCACCTGACTCCAACACCTGTTGTATAACCTACCTGGAATATACCTGACCCACCTGACTCTAACACCTGTTGTATAACCTACCTGGAATATACCTGACCCACCTGACTCCAACACCTGTTGCATAACCTACCTGGAATATACCTGACCCACCTGACTCCAACAACCTGTTGTATAACCTACCTGGAATATACCTGACCTGATAATCTACTCCCAACCTCCTCCTGTGTGACTAAATTAACATTTATAACATAATATTACAAAATAACATCAAACAATGTTAATTAAATTCCATAACTAAACCCTCTCCCTTTACGCTGTACTTTGTTAGCTTAGCATACCTTCTCACTTTGAAAACCAAATGTCTAAATGAAAGGTGGATTAATTTATAGAAAACCAATCAGGAAAAAGCAACCAATCAAATCCCTTTTCTTTACTGTAATGGATGTTCCTTTCTTTGGCTGGATATTCCTTCCAAAGCAATGGACATTAATCTACTAATGTTAACCATAGGCTGAGCATTAGCTTAGCATTATTCATAGTAAAAGGTATGCTCCTCCTAGTTTCAATTCAACACGTAACCCAATAGTTAGATGATGAAATCCAATGTGAAGCAAACAGCATATAGGACTAGTTTGATGAAACTCTTGCCTGACCCATAGGCAGTATTTACTCCCTCTTCTAGATCTTTCCATGTTATTTTAATGTAAGTCTCCGACCCTGAAAAAGGCATGCATGGAAAGATCATTAAACTCAATCTGTGTTCTGTCCATCAAATCAGCGGTTCACGTCAATGTGTTGTATACAGCACATTCCCCCCAGCTCTTCTCACTCAATCTAGTCTAATTATAAATTTACCCGGAAGAGATTTTCCAAGACCTTTCAGTAAGGGATTGCTTATGGCTGAAAATGTCAGAATCATAGCAACCGTAGCTAGCTTATGGCTAAAATCTGTCATATGATTATATCGAGGAAGGATACTAAGGGTGATGTGGTGGAAGGAAGCTCTAGGGGCAGTGAGAGATCCCTTGGTTGTCTTGGCAACGGATTGACGAAGGACGACCTGTCTCTCCAGGTGTTCTGTGTTTACTTTAGACCAGTGGCCATACTGTATATAGTGCACTATGCTGAATAGGGTGCTGTTTGGGAAGCAGCCTCTGATAGGGCCAACGTAGGGCCTGCCTGGCTACAGTTAAGTCATTATATATCCACTATCACAGTCCATAACAGCACGTGATATTACTACTATCCTTTAATAGTCTATATGTCGCTGGTGCTGGACTACTGGCTCTACGAACTGAACGCTCACAGCTAGCTACAGACAGTTATACCCTTTCCAATCCAGCAACTATGGTGGATATGTACCCACTACCCAGGTCAGTGAAGTACTACTCAGCTTGTCTCAGCTCGGCTTGGCTCAGTAGTGTGAACAGGGTATAAGAAACGTGTGGTTCTGGTGCTGAGATGGTTGTTTCCTGTCCTGTTCTCCAGACAGTCCATCGGGGGAGCGGCAACCCAGCTTCATGGCTCCTCTTGGGAAGAGCAGCACCCAGATGGCCCTGAGAGGAGGGGTTCTGGAGCTGGAGTGTATCGCTGAAGGACTGTAAGTACATCCACAACACTTCTTGAACAACACTGCTGTGCACAAGGTTTTGACTTCTGTTTTTGCACAAGGGCAGGTTGGTTTGTTTAGTCTTTGTATCTGACTGTTTCTGCATTCAGCAATACTACTTGTTTGGTATTGCAAAACCAGGCTGGTTACCTAGACAACAGTTGACTAGCTGTCTGTCTGTTCTTTTTGGGAGATGACAATACACAGATATTGGTAAATTATTTCTTTTTTGTTGTTGTTTTTGCTAGCCCGACTCCGGAGGTGTCCTGGTATAAGGAGAGTGGCGACCTTCCTAGCAGCCGGATGTCCTTCCACAACTTCCAGAAAACGTTGAAGATCGCAGACGTAATGGAGGCGGACGCTGGGGACTACCGCTGCACCGCCAAGAACAGCCTAGGCTCCGCCCACCACATCATCAAAGTCAACGTCAAAGGTCTGTGACACAACGCAGAGTTAGGACTAGATGAAATATGTGGAGAAATGTTCCTGACACTGGTACCTTTACAGTGTTACCGTAACAGAAATGTTCCTAACACTAGTACCTTTACAGTGTTACCATAACAGAAATGTTCCTGACACTAGTACCTTTACAGTGTTACCGTAACAGAAATGTTCCTGACACTAGTACCTTTACAGTGTTACCGTAACAGAAATGTTCCTGACACTAGTACCTTTACAGTGTTACCGTAACAGAAATGTTCCTGACACTAGTACCTTTACAGTGTTACCGTAACAGAAATGTCCCTAACACTAGTACCTTTACAGTGTTACCGTAACAGAAATGTTCCTGACACTAGTACCTTTACAGTGTTACCGTAACAGAAATGTTCCTGACACTAGTACCTTTACAGTGTTACCGTAACAGAAATGTTCCTGACACTAGTACCTTTACAGTGTTACCGTAACAGAAATGTTCCCAACACTAGTACCTTTACAGTGTTACCGTAACAGAAATGTCCCTAACACTAATACCCCCCCCTCAGCGGCTCCGTTCTGGATCAGTGCCCCCAGGAACCTGATACTGGCCCCCATGGAGACGGGCATCCTCACCTGCAGGGTCAATGGAGACCCCAAGCCCAAAATCACATGGTCCGTCAACGGAGTCCCCATCGAAAGTGAGTCTAGTCCACTTCCACCCCAGCCTGCGGCTCAACGGAACGAATCCTAACTGGAGAAATGCACACTAAAGCTTACATTTACATTTGAGTAATTTAGCAAACACTCTTATCCAGAGCGATTTACAGTCAGTGTGTTTCACAGTAGGTAGAACAGCAACAGAGCTCAGATACTTTTGCAGAAATCATGGTTTGCACGAAACATGGTGATGCACGCAAGTAGAGTATCCTATCTCAAGTTAGGATTCGTCCCCTATGTGACCAGAGCACACATCTATACGGTTTCATCTCTCTGTTGAGTATGAACATCCAGATGTGCAGGAGGAAGAGTGAACAGAGGATTGAATGTGTGACATACTTGTATATCCAGCCTGTGATCCCTTGATAGACTCTCCGAAGGACGTGAGTCGGAAGGTGGAGGACGACACAGTGATTCTGAGCGACGTCCAGACCGGCTCCAGCGCTGTCTACCAGTGCAACGCCTCCAATGAGTTTGGCTACCTGCTGGCTAATGCTTTTGTCAATGTGCTTGGTGAGTTACTGGAAACACAACCATTGAGTCTGCCTTTTAGAATCAGGATATTGAGTCAATAAACAAAAAACAACTCTGAACTCTTGAGCTTTATAACTCTTGAACATTGTTTTGGCCAATGAGAGCATTTTGTGTTCGCTGCGTCATTCTCATGTCAAGGTATGGTATAGTAATCATTATCAATATTATTTGTTTCTGTTTTCAGCCGAAGCACCAAGGGTGCTGACTCCCCCCAACAACGTGTACCAGGTCATCACCAACAATCCTGCTTTACTGGACTGTGCCTCGTTCGGCTCACCCATACCAACCATCACATGGTTAGTCCATCAGACTCTAAGCATCGCAAGCCAGTCAGCCAGACTCTAGTCTCATAAGCCAGTTAGCCAGAGTCTCACAAGCCAGTCAGCCAGAGTCTAGTCTCATAAGCCAGTCAGCCAGAGTCTCGCAAGCCAGTCAGCCAGACTCTAAGTCTCCCATCTTGTTTGTAAAGTAGGTACAGTACATATCCAGTGGTTGCCCAGTAGCTTTTCCATGCTCTCAAAAACCTTTCTCACAAGAGACACCACGTAGGGATGTTGTAAAGGGCACTCTGTTAACACCACTCTGTTAACACCACTGCACTTCCTAATGGAGATCACTGAGGCTAGTGTGATCGTGAACAGAGGGCTGCTAATGAATATGACACAGTGTCCAGTAAAGTCCTACAGTCACAAACTGTTCTACATTATCTTCTCATAAGGAACTGAGCTGATGAAGTCTCACAGGGTCCTAGTGTTCTAGTGTGTTTCCTCTGATGAAGTCTCTCAGGGTCCTAGTGTTCTAGTGTGTTTCCTCTGATGAAGTCTCACAGGGTCCTAGTGTTCTAATGTGTTTCCTCTGATGAAGTCTCACAGGGTCCTAGTGTTCTAATGTGTTTCCTCTGATGAAGTCTCACAGGGTCCTAGTGTTCTAATGTGTTTCCTCTGATGAAGTCTCTCAGGGTCCTAGTGTTCTAGTGTGTTTCCTCTGATGAAGTCTCTCAGGGTCCTAGTGTTCTAATGTGTTTCCTCTGCAGGTTTAAGGACAGCCAGACCAGTATCCTGAATAGAGACCCATATATGATCCATAATAACGGTACCTTAGAGATCAACGTAGCCCAGCCCCTGAACAGTGGCAAGTACACCTGTATAGCCTCCAACAACCTGGGAACCAAGGAGAACCATGTCTACCTAGAGGTCAAAGGTCAGACAAGCCTGCTCATAACCTGATTATAATGCTTTATGAATGTATTTATAGACACTTATAATGCATTATGAATGTAGTTATAGATGTTATAATCATTATGAATGTAGTTATAGATGTTATAATGCATTATGAATGTAGTTATATATGTTATAATGCTTTATGAATGTAGTTATAGATGTTTATGACCATCTATTATCACCTATGGCTATTTTGTGCATTATTGTTTATTATGCACATAGCTCATAAGGCGTCATGAATGCACTTATAATGCATTATGAATGTAGTTATAGACACTTATAATGCATTATGAATGTAGTTATATACACTTATAATGCATTATGAATGTAGTTATATACACTTATAATGCATTATGAATGTAGTTATATACACTTATAATGCATTATGAATGTAGTTATAGACACTTATGATGCATTATGCCTGTAGTTATAGACACTTATAATGCGTTATGAATGTCTTTATAGACACTTATAATGTATTATGAATGTATTTATAGACACTTATAATGCATTATGAATGTAGTTATAGATGTTATAATCCATTATGAATGTAGTTATAGATGTTATGATCCATTATGAATGTAGTTATAGATGTTATAATGCATTATGAATGTAGTTATAGATGTTATAATCCATTATGAATGTAGTTATATATGTTATGATCCATTATGAATGTAGTTATATACACTTATAATGCATTATGAATGTAGTTATATACACTTATAATGCATTATGAATGTAGTTATAGACACCTATGATGCATTATGCCTGTCGTTATAGACACTTATAATGCATTATGAATGTCTTTATAGACACTTATAATGTATTATGAATGTATTTATAGACACTTATAATGCATTATGAATGTAGTTATAGATGTTATAATCCATTATGAATGTAGTTATAGATGTTATGATCCATTACGCATGTAGTTATAGAAACTTATAATGCATTATGAATGTAGTTATATACACTTATAATGCATTATGAATGTAGTTATATACACTTATAATGCATTATGAATGTAGTTATAGACACTTATGATGCATTATGCCTGTAGTTATAGACACTTATAATGCATTATGAATGTCTTTATAGACACTTATAATGTATTATGAATGTATTTATAGACACTTATAATGCATTATGAATGTAGTTATAGATGTTATAATCCATTATGAATGTAGTTATAGATGTTATGATCCATTATGAATGTAGTTATAGATGTTATAATGCATTATGAATGTAGTTATAGATGTTATAATCCATTATGAATGTAGTTATAAATGTTATAATCCATTATGAATGTAGTTATAGATGTTATAATCCATTATGAATGTAGTTATAGATGTTATAATGCATCATGAATGTAGTTATATATGTTATAATGCTTTATGAATGTAGTTATAGATGTTTATGACCATCTATTATCACCTATGGCTATTTTGTGCATTATTGTTTATTATGCACATAGCTCATAAGGCGTCATGAATGCACTTATAATGCATTATGAATGTAGTTATATACACTTATAATGCATTATGAATGTAGTTATATACACTTATAATGCATTATGAATGTAGTTATATACACTTATAATGCATTATGAATGTAGTTATAGACACTTATGATGCATTATGCCTGTAGTTATAGACACTTATAATGCATTATGAATGTCTTTATAGACACTTATAATGCATTATGAATGTAGTTATAGATGTTATAATCCATTATGAATGTAGTTATAGATGTTATGATCCATTATGAATGTAGTTATAGATGTTATGATCCATTATGAATGTAGTTATAGATGTTATAATCCATTATGAATGTAGTTATAGATGTTATAATGCATCATGAATGTAGTTATATATGTTATAATGCTTTATGAATGTAGTTATAGATGTTTATGACCATCTATTATCACCTATGGCTATTTTGTGCATTATTGTTTATTATGCACATAGCTCATAAGGCGTCATGAATGCACTTATAATGCATTATGAATGTAGTTATAGACACTTATAATGCATTACGAATGTAGTTATATACACTTATAATGCATTATGAATGTAGTTATATACACTTATAATGCATTATGAATGTAGTTATAGACACTTATAATGCATTATGCCTGTAGTTATAGACACTTATAATGCATTATGAATGTCTTTATAGACACTTATAATGCATTATGAATGTAGTTATAGATGTTATAATCCATTATGAATGTAGTTATAGATGTTATGATCCATTATGAATGTAGTTATAGATGTTATAATGCATTATGAATGTAGTTATAGATGTTATAATCCATTATGAATGTAGTTATAAATGTTATAATCCATTATGAATGTAGTTATATATGTTATGATCCATTATGAATGTAGTTATATATGTTATAATGCATTATGAATGTAGTTATAGATGTTATAATCCATTATGAATGTAGTTATAGATGTTATAATGCATCATGAATGTAGTTATAGATGTTATAATCCATTATGAATTTAGTTATATATGTTATGATCCATTATTAATGTAGTTATAGATGTTGTAATGCATTATAAATGTAGTTATAGATGTTATAATGCATTATGAAGAGGGTATTCATAGGAAGTGTAACCATATGTGTGTATTTTCCTCCAGAGCCGACGAGGATCCTGGCCCAGCCAGAGTACATGGTGGTCCAGAGGAACAGGAAGGCAGTGTTTGAGTGTAAAGTAAAACACGACCCCACCCTCATCCCCACCATGACCTGGCTCAAAGACAACGGAGAGCTGCCTGACGACGAGAGGTACTGGAGACCATCTCCTCTATACACATGTTCTCTTTACAGACATGGGTCTGCTATAGGCCAGTGGTGGTCAACCCTCCTCCAGGAGAGATACCTCCATGATCCTCCATGATTCTGACACACCTCATTCTACTAATCAAACTGCTCCTCAGGCCCTTTATTAGCTGCATTAGGTGTGTTATAGCAGGGCTGGAGCAAAAGTATTTTAGTAAATGTATGGTTGCATGTTACTGTAAGCAGGATTGTCTGACTGTGTGTGGTGGTGTTTTGTTAGGTTCGTGGTGGACACTGACAGTCTGACCATCAAAGACGTGACAGAGGGGGACGAGGGAACCTACACCTGTGTCATGAACACCACCCTGGACCAGGACTCAGCTAGCGCCATGCTCACTGTCGTTGGTGGGTTTACCATTATACTTCACATGATGTTTACCTAACTTATCTTAGGAAATAAAACACATTCTATCATTTCCTTGTTATCTATATTCTATCTCCTTTACTTACCCTTATGACAAAGGATGTGTTTAGTCTCTGTGGTAGACAAGCTTGTTCTGAATAGTCTGCTAACATCTTTATTTACATACTTTGTAGTCTGATCCAACGCTCACACACAGTTGTAATACTAGAGTGTTGTAATACTGATGATTGACTATAGTAACAGTAGTATTTCATAACCAATACTAGTGTTGTAATACTGATGATTGACTATAGTAACAGTAGTATTTCATAACCAATACTAGTGTTGTAATACTGATGATTGACTATAGTAACAGTAGTATTTCATAACCAATACTAGTGTTTTGTAACACTGATTATTGACTATAGTAACAGTAGTATTTCATAACCAATACTAGTGTTGTAATACTGATGATTGACTATAGTAACAGTAGTATTTCATAACCAATACTAGTGTTTTGTAACACTGATTATTGACTATAGTAACAGTAGTATTTCATAACCAATACTAGTGTTGTAATACTGATGATTGACTATAGTAACAGTAGTATTTCATAACCAATACTAGTGTTGTAATACTGATGATTGACTATAGTAACAGTAGTATTTCATAACCAATACTAGTGTTGTAATACTGATGATTGACTATAGTAACAGTAGTATTTCATAACCAATACTAGTGTTGTAATACTGATGATTGACTATAGTAACAGTAGTATTTCATAAGCAATACTAGTGTTGTAATACTGATGATTGACTATAGTAACAGTAGTATTTCATAACCAATACTAGTGTTGTAATACTGATGATTGACTATAGTAACAGTAGTATTTCATAACCAATACTAGTGTTGTAATACTGATGATTGACTATAGTAACAGTAGTATTTCATAACCAATACTAGTGTTGTAATACTGATGATTGACTATAGTAACAGTAGTATTTCATAACCAATACTAGTGTTGTAATACTGATGATTGACTATAGTAACAGTAGTATTTCATAACCAATACTAGTGTTGTAATACTGATGATTGACTATAGTAACAGTAGTATTTCATAACCAATACTAGTGTTGTAATACTGATGATTGACTATAGTAACAGTAGTATTTCATAACCAATACTAGTGTTGTAATACTGATGATTGACTATAGTAACAGTAGTATTTCATAACCTTACTGTTGCTGTGTAGTCTTATTCTCCCTCTCTCAGACCAATGTTGTGTCACTAACCTCTAACTCCTACCTTACGCCTGCCCTCGCTCTCTCAGAGGCTACTCCAACTCCTGCTATTGTCTACGGTAAACAACGCTGGCACTATTGGCCGTATTAGCATTCCATCACCATCACCATCGTCATCATTCCTCATCCACTCCTCTCCCTCGGTCCTGAGTGTGTGAGAGCTGACCCTCACCCTTACTGTAACAGTCCTGAGTGTGTGAGAGCTGACCCTCACTCTTACTGTAACAGTCCTGAGTGTGTGAGAGCTGACCCTCACCCTTACTGTAATAGTCCTGAGTGTGTGAGAGCTGACCCTCACCCTTACTGTAACAGTCCTGAGTGTGTGAGAGCTGACCCTCACCCTTACTGTAACAGTCCTGAGTGTGTGAGAGCTGACCCTCACCCTTACTGTAACAGTCCTGAGTGTGTGAGAGCTGACCCTCACCCTTACTGTAACAGTCCTGAGTGTGTGAGAGCTGACCCTCACCCTTACTGTAACAGTCCTGAGTGTGTGAGAGCTGACCCTCACCCTTACTGTAACAGTCCTGAGTGTGTGAGAGCTGACCCTCACCCTTACTGTAACAGTCCTGACCGTTTTGTTAGCATGCTATGGCTCTGTTGTGATGCTCCTGCAGTGGCACATTGACAGACCGTGACCAGAGGGAACCAGTCTGTGTGTGTTTGAAGTGTCTGGTGTATCATTAGATTTATTCAGTAGTGTGATTATTATTATTATTAGTTCCTATGTCCATCTGACTACTTTGTTTTGTGTTGGAGTTGTATCCTGCTCATTTTAGACTCGCGCTCAGTTAATCAGTTTATCAAACAAGGCATGCTGACTCCCACCACCCAAAGCATCAAGTGACCTTGTTGTTGTAGTGAGTGGTACTGACACCATGTTTTCCTCTCCAGAGGAACCGGACCCTCCTACAGACCTGGAGCTGACTGACCAGAGAGATAGGAGCGTCCAGCTCACCTGGATACCTGGGGACGAACACAACAGCCCTACACAGAGTACTGTATTATAATGAACACAACAGCCCTACACAGAGTACTGTATTATAATGAACACAACAGCCCTACACAGAGTACTGTATTATAATGAACACAACAGCCCCACACAGAGTACTGTATTATAATGAACACAACAGCCCTACACAGAGTACTGTATTATAATGAACACAACAGCCCTACACAGAGTACTGTATTATAATGAACACAACAGCCCTACACAGAGTACTGTATTATAATGAACACAACAGCCCTACACAGAGTACTGTATTATAATGAACACAGCAGCCCTACACAGAGTACTGTATTATAATGAACACAGCAGCCCTACACAGAGTACTGTATTATAATGAACACAACAGCCCTACACAGAGTACTGTATTATAATGAACACAACAGTCCTACACAGAGTACTGTATTATAATGAACACAGCAGCCCCACACAGAGTACTGTATTATAATGAACACAACAGCCCTACACAGAGTACTGTATTATAATGAACACAACAGCCCCACACAGAGTACTGTATTATGATGAACACAACAGTCCTACACAGAGTACTGTATTATAATGAACACAACAGTCCTACACAGAGTACTGTATTATAATGAACACAACAGCCCTACACAGAGTACTGTATTATAATGAACACAACAGTCCTACACAGAGTACTGTATTATAATGAACACAACAGCCCTACACAGAGTACTGTATTATGATGAACACAACAGTCCTACACAGAGTACTGTATTATAATGAACACAACAGTCCTACACAGAGTACTGTATTATAATGAACACAACAGCCCTACACAGAGTACTGTATTATAATGAACACAACAGTCCTACACAGAGTACTGTATTATAATGAACACAACAGTCCTACACAGAGTACTGTATTATAATGAACACAGCAGCCCTACACAGAGTGCTGTATTATAATGAACACAACAGTCCTACACAGAGTACTGTATTATAATGAACACAACAGCCCTACACAGAGTACTGTATTATAATGAACACAGCAGCCCTACACAGAGTACTGTATTATAATGAACACAGCAGCCATACACAGAGTACTGTATTATAATGAACACAACAGCCCTACACAGAGTACTGTATTATAATGAACACAGCAGCCCTACACAGAGTACTGTATTATAATGAACACAACAGCCCTACACAGAGTACTGTATTATAATGAACACAGCAGCCCTACACAGAGTACTGTATTATAATGAACACAACAGCCCTACACAGAGTACTGTATTATAATGAACACAACAGCCCTACACAGAGTACTGTATTATAATGAACACAGCAGCCCTACACAGAGTACTGTATTATAATGAACACAACAGCCCTACACAGAGTACTGTATTATAATGAACACAACAGCCCTACACAGAGTACTGTATTATAATGAACACAACAGCCCTACACAGAGTACTGTATTATAATGAACACAACAGGGTCACTACCAACAGGGTCAACAGGGTCACTACCAACCCAAGATCCTCCTTCGTGTTCTAACCCCTCCTCCATGTTCTAACCCCTCCTCCATGTTGTCTCCCCTCCCAGAGTTCCTGGTCCAGTATGAGGATCTGCTCCACCAGGCTGGGGTGTGGCACAACCTGACAGAGGTGGAGGGCACCAAGACCACGGCCCACCTGGACCTGTCCCCCTACGTCTACTACTCCTTCAGGGTGCTGGCCATGAACCATGTGGGCCACAGCCAGCCCAGCCAGCCCTCCAGACAGTACAGGACCAACCCTGCAGGTAAAACTATACTGTGGATCTTAGTTTATTAAACCATGTGGGCCACAGCCAGCCCAGCCAACCCTCCAGGCAGTACAGGACCAACCCTGCAGGTAAAACTATACTGTGGATCTTAGTTTATTGTCAAAGAAATGCAAATGGTCTGTTCTAAAACTGTAGAAGTGTTAGAGGTAGGGATGACTAGTGTTGAAGAGTAGGTTGGTCAGAAGTGTTAGGGTGAGAGGTAGGGATGGCTATAGAGTAAGATGGTCAGAAGTGTTAGAGTGAGAGGTAGGGATGGCTATAGAGTAAGATGGTCAGAAGTGTTAGGGTGAGAGGTAGGGATGGCTATAGAGTAAGATGGTGTGATGTACACTGTAGAGAAGAGGTTTGGTCTGATCTGTGATCTGTTTGTGACTCTGTTAGCTCCAGCTGAGAATCCAACAGATGTCCAAGGTGTTGGAACTGAACATAATAACTTAGTCATCTCATGGAAGGTAAGATATGCTCCATCTAAAGTATAATCAGTATCATTAGTCCTAATTCAGCAGCCTGCAGTGGATCAGTTTGAGTATTCCTGACCCTATTCATGGTGTCACCATATCACTATAATCCCAGTGATTCCAAGACCCCTCTTCCCCTCTTCCCCTCTAATCTCTCTCCCATAGGAGCTGACAGGCCTCCAGTCCAACGGGCCAGGACTACAGTACAAGGTGAACTGGAGACAGAAGGATGTGGAGGAGGACTGGTCTTCTGAGACCGTGGCAAACGCCTCCAAGTATGTGGTGTCAGGCACGCCCACTTTCGTACCCTACGAGGTCAAAGTTCAGGCGGTGAACGACTATGGAAACGGACCAGCGCCTGAGACAGTGGTGGGATACTCTGGAGAGGACGGTGAGTATTGTATTGTGTGTGTGTGTGTGTGTGTTTGTGTATGTGTCTGTGTGTGTGTGTGTTTGTGTGTAGAGAGGACTGTGAGTACTACTACTGTACATGAGGAGGTTGTGAATGGAGAGAGCAATGGTCTTTTTCAGAGCCATGCATCACTACCTAGAGTATGTGGACAACTACAAATATCTAGGTGTCTGGTTAGACTGTAAACTCTCCTTCCAGACTCACATTAAGAATCTCCAATCCAAAGTTAAATCTAGAATCGGTTTCCTATTTCGCAACAAAGCCTCCTTCACTCATGCTGCCAAACATGCCCTCGTAAAACTGACTATCCTACCGATCCTTGACTTCGGCGATGTCATTTACAAAATAGCCTCCAACACTCTACTCAGCAAATTGGATGTAGTCTATCACAGTGCCATCCGTTTTGTCTCCAAAGCCCCATATAATACCCACCACTGTGACCTGTACGCTCTTGTTGGCTGGTCCTCACTACATATTCGTCGCCAAACCCACTGGCTCCAGGCCATCTATAAATCACTGCTAGGCAAATCCCCGCCTTATCTTAGCTCATTGGTCACCATAGCAACACCCACCCGTAGTCTGCGCTCCAGCGGGTATATCTCACTGGTCATCCCCAAAGCCAACACCTCCTTTGGCCGCAATTCCTTCCAGTTCTCTGCTGCAAATGACTGGAACAAATTGCAAAAATCTCTGAAGCTGGAGACACTTATCTCCCTCACTAACTTTAAGCATCACTCCTATGTAAATGGTAGATTATCTGACACTCAAGAAGAAGGTCTGATCTCATTATTACTGAAACAGGATACAAGTGGAAAATATAAAGATCCAGTCCATTTACAAAATTGGAGGCCACTTACACTTCAGTGTTGTGATGCAAAAATCCTAGCAAAATGTATAGCGCATAGAATTAAAAAGGTATTGTCGGATATTATTCATTCTAATCAGACAGGTTTTTTACATGGAAGATACATTGGAGATAATATAAGGCAAGTATTGGAAACAATAGAACACTATGAAAAATATGGGAAACCAGGCCTGCTATTCATAGCAGACTTCGAAAAGGCATTTGATAAAGTTCGACTGGAATTTATATATAAATGCCTGGAGCATTTCAATTTTGGAGAATCTCTTATAAAATGGGTCAAAATCATGTATAGTAACCCTAGGTGTAAAATAGTAAATAATGGCTATTTCTCAGAAAGTTTTAAACTGTCAAGAGGAGTGAAACAAGGTTGTCCACTATCGGCATATCTATTTATTGTGGCCATCGAGATGTTAGCTATTAAAATCAGATCCAATAATAATATCAGAGGATTAGAAATACAGGGCTTAAAAACAAAGGTGTCATTGTACGCAGATGATTCATGTTTTCTTTTAGATCCACAACTAGAATCCCTCCACAGCCTCATAGAGGATCTAGATACATTTTCTAACCTCTCTGGATTAAAACCAAATTATGACAAATGTACTACCGGTATATTACGTATTGGATCACTAAAAAATACAATTTTTACATTACCATGTAGTTTACCAATAAAATGGTCTGATGGTGATGTAGATATACTCGGAATACATATCCCAAAGGAAATAAATGATCTCACTTCAATAAATTTTAATAGAAAGTTAGCAAAAATAGATAAGATCTTACTACCATGGAAAGGAAAATACCTGTCAATTTGTGGAAAAATCACCCTGATTAACTCTTTAGTATTATCCCAGTTTACCTATTTGCTTATGGTCTTGCCTACGCCTAGCAAACAGTTTTTTAAATTATATGAGAAAAAAATATTCAATTTTATTTGGAACGGCAAGCCAGACAAAATTAAAAGAGCATATTTATATAATGAATATGAATTCGGAGGACAGAAATTATTAAATATTAAAGCATTAGACCTATCACTAAAATCTTCAGTCATCCAAAAGTTATACTTAAATCCGAACTGGTTCTCAAGCAAATTAGTAAGATTGTCTCACCCACTGTTCAAGAAAGGCCTTTTTCCCTTTATTCAGATTACAACCTCTCACTTTCAGTTATTTGAAAAGGAAATAATCTCCCAAATGTCACTATTTCTAAAACAAGCCATAGAAAGTTGGTTGCAATTTCAATTTAATCCTCCAGAAACGACAGAACAAATAATGCAACAAATATTGTGGTTAAATTCAAATATACTAATTGACAAAAAACCTTTATTTTTTGACAGAATGTTTAAAAAAGGTATAATCTTCGTAAATGATATCATCGGTAGGACTGGTGGAGTTATGTCGCACATGCAGCTAACAAAAACATATGGAAATGTCTGCTCTACCCAGAATTACAACCAAATAATTGCAGCCTTACCGCAAAAGTGGAAGAGGAAAGTTGAAGGGGGAGAAAGTAAGGAACTTGTCTGTCGGCCTTGCATTAAAGAACATAATTGGTTAAGGAAAACTGTGATAAATAAAAAAGTATATCAGTTTCACTTAAGGACCAAAGGATTGACAGCCGTCCCATATAGATTGCAAAATAGTTGGGAAGAGATCTTTGACGTACCGATCCCATGGCATAGTGTTTATGAACTGACACGCAAAACGACACCGGATTCAAAAATTAGAATCTTTCAATTTAAATTATTATATAAAATTCTTGCTACCAATAGAATGTTATTTATATGGGGGATACAATCTTCCCAGCTCTGCAGATTTTGCTGTGAAGAGATAGAATCATTAGATCATTTGTTTTGGTTCTGTCCATTTGTAGCTTGTTTTTGGACACAGGTCCAGGAATGGCTAAAGGATTGCAATATTTACCTGGAACTAACCTTACAGATAGCATTACTGGGTGATCTGAAAAGTCATAGTCAATCAATCAATAATATAATAATACTTTTAGCAAAAATGTTTATTTTTAATTCACAATCTGTAGAAGCAATGAGAATAGAAAGGTTCAGAACTTTTGTAAAACATCACAGTACGGTTGAAATATATATGGCAAATAGAAATCCTATATGGATGGTATTAAGAGATAGATGGGAGGTATTGAATAGAGTTGAAGGATGGGACTAATAACAAATAACAACAAATAATAACAAAGATAGCTAATAATGTAAGCATACTGTGTCCATAATAAGTATATAGGTTGTATGTTGGGAGCTTTTGGGAAAGAGCACAGTTAGAAAGATATGGCATTTAGAAGCAAACCGGATGGACATCATGAAAATGATCGGAGAGGTTGAGAGTAGAAGAAGTTCAGGAGCAAAACAATAAATAAATATATATATATATATATATATATAGATATAGAATTATTGTAAAATTAACTCTGTCCATAAGGTGTAGATAGTAAGTATAGACCGGAAGTAGAGGCCTGGGCGTTGTTGTTCACTAATTTACTCCAAGTAGGGAAAGGATGGTGGGGTTGAAAAGTAATAAAGGGGAATATAAAAAATTAAAATAAAAAAAACATGGGGGATTGGAAGTGATGCAGACAATTACATTGATAGAAGATACAATCTATCTGCAATATTAAGCTGATCCATCCCCCCTAAAAAAAAAAAAAAAAAAAAAAAAAAAAAAAAAAAACTTTAAGCATCAGCTGTCAGAGCATCTTACCGATCACTGCACCTGTACACAGCCCATCTGAAATTAGCCCGCCCAACTACCTCATCCCTATATTGTTATTTATTTTGCTCATTTGTACCCCAGTATCTCTATTTGCACATCATCTCTTGCACATCTATCATTCCAGTGTTAATACTAATTGTAATTATTTTGCACTATAGCCTATTTTATTGCCTTACCTCCATAACTTGCTAAATTTGCACACTGTATATTATATGTATTTCTGTTGTATTTTTGACTTTGTTTTGTTTTACCCCATATGTAACTCTGTGTTGTTGTTTTTATCGCACTGCTTTGCTTTATCTTGGCCAGGTCGCAGTTGTAAATGAGAACTTGTTCTCAACTGGTTTACCTGGTTAAATAAAGGTGAAATAAAATAAAAAATAAAAATTATCAGAGCCCAACTGAAACTGTCACCATAAGTTCCAATAACTTCCTGCTCCCATTCATTTCTAGTTAGAATGCAAATTAGAATGACGTTGTCATGAAACAATTGATGCCAGTATGGAGTATAGTCTGTTGAACTCTTTGTCTGTCACTCAGTGCCCATGTCAGCCCCAGAGAGTGTCCAGGTGCTGGTTCAGAACGGGACGCTAGCAGAGGTTCACTGGGAGCCTGTCCTCACCCCCATGGTCAGAGGACGACTACAGGGCTACAAGGTAGTGTACACAGAAACCAGGGATCCCTCACAATGTGGAGAAATGTTTATTAGCACTACAGTATATTGATAGTTGAAATACATACGTAGCAGTTAGTGGCAAAGTTAAGATGGCAAAATTCTGGTGTGTTTGCCAAAATGCCCATGTTTTCCTGCAATCAGGAGGGGATGAGCAGGAAATCTGACAATCATCGAACCAGGAAAAACCTGGTAATTTTGTGAAAGTGACCAGAATGTTTGTGTGATGTTTGTGATGTGTGATGTGTGATGTGTGATGTGTGATGTGTGATGTGTGATGTGTGATGTGTGATGTGTGTGTGTGTGTGTGTGTGTGTGTGTGTGTGTGTGTGTGTGTGTGTGTGTGTGTGTGTGTGTGTGTGTGTGTGTGTGTGTGTGTGTGTGTGGTCCTGCAGGTGACCTACTGGCGTGAACGTAGCCTTCACCAGGCAGAGGGACAGCAGGGGGAGCAGCAGGTGTTGGCCTTCAGTGGGAACAGGAGTGAGGGCAGACTACCAGGCCTCCAACCATACAGCCTCTACACACTCAACATCAGGGTGGTCAACGGCAAGGGAGAGGGGCCCCCCAGCCCCAACCAGAACTTTGAGACCCCAGAGGGAAGTAAGGGTCATCATTCAGACTCCTACTGTTATTGGATAGATTCTCTGTGTGTAATCCGTATACCAAAGGAGGCTGGTGAGGGGAGGATGGATCATAATAATGAATGGAATGGAGTAAATGGAATGGTATCAAACACATGAAAACCAGGCGTTTGATGTGTTTGAGACCATTCCATTTACTCCGCTCCAGCCATTACCATGAGCCCGTCTTCCCCATTTAAAGTGCTACCAGCCACCACTACTGTGTACATTTAGTCATGCATTGTGCTATACTGTAGGAAGGGGCTCACTATGGGCTTGAAACAAGGCTGATAAAAGGTCAGTACTTGTTCACATTCCATATCAGGTTAGAATGGTTTTGTCTGTACGTTACTATATGGTTTTGTGCTTATGAATGATGTTTTTCTTTAGTTAATAAGTCATGTTTTATAATTGCATCCATACATTATGTCATTGTATTCCTGTGTTTGTCTGTGTGTGTTTAGTCCCCGGTCCTCCTTCCTTCCTGCGTATAAAGAACCCCAACATGGACTCTTTGACGCTGGAGTGGGGTCCTCCACAGGACAACAATGGCCGTCTCACCGGATACACACTGAAATACCAGACAGGTAAGTGGCTGACCCTGGCTTCTACCCCTATGGGTGTGTATGTGTGTGTGCCTCAGTGTGATTGGGTTAAAATCAAAAGAAGCGTTTCAATATCTTTATCTTTATGGATCTCTCTCTCTCTCTCTCTCTCTCTCTCTCTCTCTCTCTCTCTCTCTCTCTCTCTCTCTCTCTCTCTCTCTCTCTCTCTCTCTCTCTCTCTCTCTCTCTCTCTCTCTCTCTCTCTCTCTCTCTCTCTCTCTCTCTCTCTCTCTCTCTCTCTCTCTCTCTCTCTCTCTCTCTCTCTCCCCCTCCTCCTCCTCTCTCTCTCTCAGTCAACAACTCCAATGAGCTTGGTCCCATGGAGGAGATGACGTTCCCAGCCAATGAGACCACCATAACCCTGGCCAACCTCAAGTACAGCACCCGCTACAAGTTTTACTTCAACGCTAAGACCATCAAGGGCTCCGGCCCAACCATCACAGAGGAGGCTGTCACTATCATGGATGAAGGTGAGTTTTACGTAGAATGAAATCCAACACTAGAATGGCCTTTGGCATCCCGGCAAGGTGATTACAGGACGGCCATCTTGGTCAGGGAATCTAATGTATCTCTATGGAGCTTTAGGTACTGTGAAAGCAAATTGTACAAAGTATTATGGGTGTGTTGAAGTTTAAAGCAGCTGTCTAGGAATTTGAGAGTGGTTTCTCTCAGATTTCTCTCAGCTGTTTACCAAAACAAGTGGTGGGCGGCAGTTTACGGACTGTAACTTTTCCTACAGCGCAGCGTCCAACGTTTCCTACGGCGTCCCATATGGGAGTCATTGTTTTCTCAGCGGACACTTTGCAGGTTGCATGAACTCTTTGACGTGTTCAAGTGTGGTAAAACTGTCACCCGTGTTGTTCGACCTGTAGTGAATCATTCTGTTTGGCTTCAACTTGGTGAAATAAGACTTTGTCTTTTAAAATGGGACCCCAGTGTGATCTAGTTGTACCTTTCCTTGCTCGTCTACTTACATCACCTCTGCCTGGGTTTGTGCTCTCATCTCTTCTCTCTCTCTTTATTCCCCTCTTCCTCCTCTTCTCTCTGAAGCCTTTATACAGCAACCCATAGTAGATGTGGTCAAAGGTAAAATAAGTCTCTCAGTGGAAGCACCTGCATGTTCTGCCAGATAGAGAAACTAGGCCCTGATAGATAGCTACTGTATATCTGTCTGCATGTTCTGCCAGATAGAGAAACTAGGCCCTGATAGATAGCTACTGTAGATCTGTCTGCATGTTCTGCCAGATAGAGAAACTAGGCCGTGATAGATAGCTACTGTAGATCTGTCTGCATGTTCTGCCAGATAGAGAAACTAGGCCCTGATAGATAGCTACTGTAGATCTGTCTGCATGTTCTGCCAGATAGAGAAACTAGGCCCTGATAGATAGCTACTGTAGATCTGTCTGCATGTTCTGCCAGATAGAGAAACTAGACTCTGATAGATAGCTACTGTAGATCTGTCTGCATGTTCTACCAGATAGAGAAACTAGACCCTGATAGATAGCTACTGTAGATCTGTCTGCATGTGCCTTCCTCCATCATCAGCGAACTGTAGCATGGTGCACTACAGTACCCATAATGCTCTGTGTTAGCTACTGTGGGAGTAGATGTTAATTCTAAGGCTACATTCCAATAGCCGTTCTAGAACACTCCTTAGAATGCATGCCCCCAAAGCATTTCCTCACTCTAAGTGGTAAGCTGAAGAAATCATCCTATAACTGCGTTCATTGCATCCGCAAGCACCAAGCCATGTGTCCAATTCGAAAAAGAAGGGTCACGTTAAAAGACCTAAATGGATGAATAGCAATATTCTAGGCTACTCATCTCTTTAATTCTCTCAGTCTTTCCCCTCTTCCCTTGCTCTTGCTCATGAATGAATTCCACCACTGTGTCATTTGCTTTATTGAGCCGTCCTGCATGATGCTGTACCACTGGACAGTCTGCATGCTGTTAACTGCTCTATCTCTAACTACTATAACTACTATAACTACTCTATAGTATTGTGGTACTATTTGTTTGTCTGTGGTGTCTGTTGTGTTTGTGGTGTTTGTGGTGGTAGTGGTGTCTGTGGTGTCTGTGGTGTTTGTGGTGTTTGTGGTGTCTGTGGTGTTTGTGGTGTTTGTGGTGTCTGTGGTGTTTGTGGTGTCTGTATTGTTTGTGGTGTCTGTGGTGGTGGTGGTGTTTGTGGTGTCTGTGGTGGTGGTGGTGTCTGTGGTGTTTGTGGTGTTTGTGATGGTGGTGGTGGTGTTTGTGGTGTCTGTGGTGTCTGTAGTGGTGGTGGTGGTGTCTGTGGTGTTTGTGGTGTCTGTGGTGTCTGTGGTGGTGGTGTTTGTGGTGTCTGTGGTGTTTGTGGTGTCTGTGGTGGTGGTGGTGTTTGTGGTGTCTTACTCTTCTCTGTGGTGTTGTTGTTTCAGGCCACACAGAACCCCATCATCCAATCTCTCCCATCACTCAGTCTCTGCGCCCCCCGTTTCACAAGGGTACTACAGCCATTCCCTGTGTCCCTTACTTCTCTCTCCATTACATCTCTAGCCCAAAAGAGGAACATTTTAACTTATCGTTTAGGGCAGTTGTGTGTCCTGTGTCTAGCTTGCATATGAGAAATGATTAGTTATCAGGGAAATATGGTGGAAAATGCAGAAAAGTAAGAAAAAGCAGAATATCTGTAGACATTTAGTGAAAGGTGTGACTCATTTTCTGGAAAACAAAACATTATTAGGTTACAAAGTCTACAGTTTGTATTTGAGTCTAAGTTAACTCCTCCATGACCTTCTGTGACATCCTGTCTCTGAGACTGTATATTACTGGCTATGATTCCAACTTGTGTAGCTCAACACCTGTCCTGTATGTATGTTCTTCCCTGTGTGGTCAGTGGGTCCGATAGGCCCGGCGTTCACCAATGTAAACTCATCTGTGGTGGGAGAGGAGGGAGCAGTGATAAGTTGGGAATACTTTGGACCAGATAAGAATGTGTATGTGGAGTATATTGTAGAAAACAGTAAGCTATTCCTACTTCTATACAATATCGTCTCATCACATCACAAAGCAAATTGCATGCTCATAAACATACAGTTAAGCATATAAACTGCCTGTCAAACGTTAAAGTATCATTGTTCATTTATTCCTAAACTTGGATCATCAGTGCCTATAAAAATGTGTATGCAAACCCACTGTTAACATACCTCATAGAATGAGGAAGTGGCATGCTCAACTCAAAAGTTTGAAGTAATAAAACGTTTTTCAGTACATACATCATATTATCACCCAAATACTTGCCTTTTCCAATACATACTTTCCTTCTCTCGATTTTCACTTTCTTCCCAACCCCTCCATTCCCTCCAGAAGACTGGACAAAAGAGTTTGTAAACGGCAGTAGCGGGTCTCAGACCTATCTGATAAAGGGCTTAAAGCCGGGGACGTCCTATAGGGTTCGGGTGGTAGTTAAAGACCATTCTGAGGCTACCATACACAGTACAGAGGAGCTAGTGATAACGCTGCCAGGTGAGGCAGCATGTTCAGAGCGCTCTGCCTCAGTGCACTGCAGGGTTGGAGACAATTCCATTTCAATATTAGTCAATTCAGGAAGTTAACTGTTCCAGTTACAATTCTATTTCTAATGTTCCTCATTGCTTTTCAATGAATTGGAATTGACTGAATTGAAATGGAATTGACCCCAACCCTGATGTACAGTAGATGATTGTTCCTTGTAGTTGCCTGCGTCACCCTTCCATGCCCTCCTCCCATGATAAGACCTCCATCAGTTTGACCAGTAATAATCTGGGGTGTAGCTAGTGTAAAAGCATGGGAAGAGCAAGGTTTGAAGCATGATGTCCCTAATTCATTTTAAGGTATCCTGTCTCTTTTCAGTTAGTGTTCAGTGAAAGTTGACTGTATGTGCAGTAGAGGGTCATTGTCATTGCATGTCTTCATTTTTGAAAACATTAATTACTTTTTTTTATCAGATCTTTTCATCCTTAAACAATTTTTGGGAAATTCCCTCCTGCTTCTTAATTTAATTTAACCGTTATTTATACAGGTCCTTGCCTGCGCCACTCCCCCCTTCAAATATTCACCTTCTAGCACCTACTAGCACCTTCTAGCACTCTGACCACTTTGCCCTTTCTCTTCTTCCTGTGTGTGTGTGTGTGTGTGTGTGTGTGTGTGTGTGTGTGTGTGTGTGTGTGTGTGTGTGTGTGTGTGTGTGTGTGTGTGTGTGTGTGTGTGTGTGTGTGTGTGTGTGTGTGTGTGTGTGTGTGTGTGTGTGTGTGTGTGTGTGTGTGTGTGTGTGTGTGTGTGTGTGTGTGTGTGTGTGCGTGCGTGTGTGTGTGTGTGTGTCTGTCAGAAGCAATGAAAAGCAACCAGGTAGACCTAGCCACTCAGGGCTGGTTCATAGGGCTGATGTGTGCCATCGCACTCCTCATCCTCGTCCTCCTCATCGTCTGCTTCATCAAGAGGAACAAGGGAGGGAAATACCCAGGTACACACACACACACACACACACACACACACACACACACACACACACACACCCTAGACATTCAGCAACAATGATATTAATCGTATCCACAGTGAAAGAAAAAGAGGACGCTCACCAAGACCCAGAGATCCAGCCTATGAAGGAGGATGATGGGACGTTTGGAGAGTACAGGTGAGAGACACTCTATAACACAACACACACATTCCTGTTGAAGACTACTGTACTTGTTCCATGTTGTTCTGATTGACATGTTGTTCTGATGGACATGTTGTTCTGATTGACATGTTGTTCTGATTGACATGTTGTTCTGATTGACATGTTGTTCTGATTGACATGTTTGGATGTATAGAACATTTTACCAAGGAACAAGGAAACTCTCCCTTCCTGACTCCCTCGAGGCAAGACAGAATCTACACCTCTCTGTGTTTAATTAACAAGACAGAATCTACACCTCTTTGTGTTTAATTAACAAGACAGAATCTACACATCTCTGTGTTTAATTAACAACACAGAATCTACACCTCTCTGTGTTTAATTAACAAGACAGAATCTACACCTCTTTGTGTTTAATTAACAAGACAGAATCTACACATCTCTGTGTTTAATTAACAAGACAGAATCGACACCTCTCTGTGTTTAATTAACAACACAGAATCTACACCTCTCTGTGTTTAATTAACACTGTAAATGCTGTACTTACTTACAAATATGATTTTATAATCAATCTAAGCAACTTTTATACATTGGTGTGTGTGTGCAAATACCGTATGTATTTTAATGTAAAATTAAAAACATCTGTCATGCTATCATTGTTGAGTAGTGGTATCAAGCTTTATTGTCTCAATCTGCACACCACTATCTTGTGATATCATCATCATACTTTGTGTGCCAAATCATTTTTTGTGATTTTGTTGACTCATAAGAAAAAAGTATGTGTTTTTAGTTGAATAATAATTGCGGTGCGTCGAACATGTGTTGACTGATAGAGGCTTCTACTGTAATACATGGGTTGACTGTTTGATAGCTGGCTGCTACTGTAACACATGGGTTGACTGTTTGATAGCTGGCTGCTACTGTAACACATGGGTTGACTGTTTGATAGCTGGCTTCTACTGTAATACATGGGTTGACTGTTTGATAGCTGGCTTCTACTGTAATACATGGGTTGACTGTTTGATAGCTGGCTGCTACTGTAATACATGGGTTGACTGTTTGATAGCAGGCTTCTACTGTAATACATGGGTTGACTGTTTTATAGCAGGCTTCTACTGTAATACATGGGTTGACTGTTTGATAGCAGGCTGCTACTGTAATACATGGGTTGACTGTTTGATAGCAGTCTGCTACTGTAATACATGGGTTGACTGTTTGATAGCAGGCTGCTACTGTAATACATGGGTTGACTGTTTGATAGCAGGCTTCTACTGTAATAAAGCACATAGCGGAATGTATTTTCTCATCCACCACTCTTCATGTGTTCCTCCATTGTTCTCTGTCTTTGGGGTGTAGGTCCCTGGAAAGGTAAGAGGGTTAGCGTTATGCTATTAGCATACAGCAAGCCTGGCATGCATCACACAACCTCTGATACCGGTCTGTGTGTGTGTCTGAACTGATACTAAAGGAGAGGGGTAGGGCCTTGTCAAACCGAGCACAGATAATATTATGTCAGTTTTACTCACTTGTTTGTTGTCCAGCACCTGATTGTAAACCAGTTATATTTATTGAACACTAACAGTCACTAAAATCAGAAGCTACTATTTGACTGTGTTTCCTGTTTGGCTTCATTTTCAGTTGCTTTCAATGTTTCCTTTTGGGTAGAAAAATGTCAACATTCGGTTGTATTTATGAGTTGTGCCTTTGTAATGTCGATCTAATATAAGTATATACACTGAGTGTACAAAACATAAAGAACACCTTCCTAATATTGAGTTGCACCCCCTTTTGCCCTCAGAACAGCCTCAATTCGTCAGGGCATGGACTCTACAAGGTGTCGAAAGCGTTCCACAGGGATGCTGGCCCATGTTGACTCCAATGCTTCCCACAGTTGTGCCAAGTTGGCTAGATGTCCTTTGGGTGGTGGACCAGTCTTGATACACACAGGAAATTGTTGAGCGTGAAAAACCCAGCAGTGTTGCAGTTCTTGACACAAACCGGTGCCCCTGGCACCTACTACCATACCCTGTTCAAAGGCACTTAAATATTTTGTCTTGCCCATTCACCCTCTGAATGAATCCATGTCTCAAGGCTTAAAAATCCTTCTTTAACCTGTATCCTCCCCTTCATCTACACTGATTGAAGTGGATTTAACAAGTGACATCAATAAGGGATCATAGCTTTCACCTGGATTCACCTGGTCAGTCTATGTCACGACAAGATAAACAACGTGTTCAACTCCACCTTATATAAACTTAAATCGGGTGCTATGTCATGGAAAGAGTAGGTATCCTTAATGTTTTGTCCACTCAGTGTTGTTATTTATAGACGGTATAAATGTACGAGTGGTGAGGACATACTAAGGACAGCCATTACTAAGTCTTATATAGCTGTGTATTCTCACCGTAGTGTTAATGTTGTACAGGATGTATTCTCACCGTAGTGTTAATGTTGTACAGGATGTATTCTCACCGTAGTGTTAATGTTGTACAGGATATAGTGTGCTGCACTTCTACTGGTAGATTGATCCACCAGAATCAGTTCAGTTTGTCATTTCAATAAAAGGGTTTTTGTACGACTCAGCCCCTCGACCCCAAGACCCCTATGCATTTTGGACAGATCTGTTATTTGAATCCCTCTGAGTCTTTAATGCATGTAGATGCAATGGAGAGCACATGGTCTGATGTCTGCCTAGTATGTGCATTATGCTGAGAAGCACGCCTTATAGATTGAAATGGAATCATGTCAAAGTATTCGTCACCAAGTCCAGTCCTGCAGAACTAGGTGTTCCAGGCTTTTGCTCCAGCCCAGCTTGAACACATCCTAAACAAGACCTTGGTCAGGTGAATCAGGTGCATCAATGCCAGGCTGGAACAAAACCCTGCAGCCCCTGTATCTCTCCAGGACCAAACTTAGCCACAACTATCTGACCTAAAGTAAACCATCTCTCTACCTCTTTACTCACATCTCTCTGCTCTCCCCCTCCCTCCTAACCCTTAGTGACACGGAGGACCACAAGCCTCTGAAGGGCAGCCGGACGCCGTCCAACGGCACGGTGAAGAGAGACGACAGTGATGACAGCCTGGTGGACTACGGCGAGGGAGGGGACGGCCAGTTCAACGAGGACGGATCCTTCATCGGCCAGTACAGCGGCAAGAAGGAGAAAGATACACACGAGGGCAACGAGAGCTCCGAGGCCCCCTCGCCGGTCAACGCTATGAACTCCTTTGTCTAGTTAGATAGATAGTGACCGATAGCTGACGGCGATGCCATGACGACCGGCTGCCATGGAAACCTTCGCAATGGTGACCTGACCTGTCACCATGGAGACCAGTCACCATAAGGACGTGTCACCATGGAGACTCATCACCGTGGAGACCTGTCACCGTGGCCACCCGTCACCATGGCTACTTCTGTCACACCCTGTCATCTCTCCACAGCCTGCCCGTCCTGCCAACTCCCCACCCCCCATCACACTGTGACTACTCTCACCACCCTCACTATCACATGTTGAGACCAACAAACAACCAAACAGAAGAGACATGAAAAGAAGAAGAAGAACCTTAGAACCATTTGAAAAAGTAGAAGGAGGGATGTAGGAGCCCAGAAACAGAGAGAGAGATAGATGGAGAGATGGAGGACAAGCAGGAAGCGGAGGAATGTATTCCAGGAGCAGACTGGGTTGGTTCTCATCACCCAGACTGGTCCACAAAGAGCTGGAGAGGGCATGTGTGTGTTAGTGCCGTTTTATCTTTTGCAAACGTATATATGATGACATATATAGATCATTGTCTTTTTGAAAACAATTATACACGTTAGAATATATATTTTCTCAACATGCCATTATATACATTCATCTGCTTCTGATTAATATACTGCATGGAATTAATGATATTCTAAACCATCACACATGGAATCATTACTAGTGTCTGGCGTGGAAGCAGAGATTCACGTTGACTGACTGTCGGCGATGACGCGGTGCTCACCTTAAACTACTGCTTATGCCTTTTATCACCTTACCTTTCTATCTTCAAAAGAGTTCTAGTGGTATTATGATACGGGAAAACAATGGCATCATCAATGTCTTTGTGGACATTGCTGTGAAAAGTGTGACTCGGTGTAAATGCTATTGTGATATGTCTTTTTTGCAAGACAGGAGGTGTTTGTATGTATACTGTAATAGCAGATATATGGACTGGATGGTCAGGTATAACACATTTATAGTTTGTAACTCTTGATAATCAATTCATAATAACTCTGACAGTCCTAGCCGCTCTCCAACGATCCCACACTCACACAGACGTTGCAGTTTGTCTTCCTTTTGTTTTTCAATTCTTGTTGTTGTTTAGTTGTTGTTGTTTAGTTGTCTTCCTTTCCACCAGACACATGGTCTTGTTGCAGTGGCACTACTATCCATCATGGAGATTGGAACAGACCCATCGTTCATATAGCTTCACCACACACTCAGCTGAGACTGCATACAGCCTCTCTGATCATGGAACAAACATTGATCAACATGTTGCCCTTTTCTATAACATGGCCACCACCCAGCATAGTTCAACAGCATTGCATTTCCACTCTCCTGCCTTGTGTGCTGAACATGGAGGGAGAGAGAGAGAGAGAGAGAGAGAGAGAGAGAGAGAGAGAGAGAGAGAGAGAGAGAGAGAGAGAGAGAGAGAGAGAGAGAGAGAGAGAGAGAGAGAGAGAGAGAGAGAGAGAGAGAGAGAGAGAGAGAGAGAGAGAGAGAGAGAGAGAGAGAGAGAGAGAGAGAGAGAGAGAACAGTCAAGCAGTGCTATGTTCCTGTTGCAGTTCTCAGAGCAGACCTATGTCAAAATAGTAAAGTATTTGTTTTCTTGCGAAATCAAACTATTCTGAGCCAGGTCTGGATCCTGATACAGGCGGTGCAGAACCAGAGAACCCTTCAGCACGATTAATAGTGCCTTTGTAAAGAACAGCCTGAGTTCTAGATTCATACCCACACACATCCTCTCATCCACATAGCAGAACTGTGGTTCCAGTACACAGAGCAGAACCGTGTTCCAATACACAGAGCAGAACCTGGTTCCAATACACAGAGCAGAACCTGGTTCTAATACACAGAGCAGAACCTGGTTCAAATACACAGAGCATAACCTGGTTTCAATACACAGAGCAGAACCTGGTTCCAATACACAGAGCATAACCAGGTTCCAATACACATAGCATAACCTGGTTCCAATACACAGAGCATAACCTGGTTCTAATACACAGAGCATAACCTGGTTCCAATACACAGAGCATAACCTGGTTCCAATACACAGAGCATAACCTGGTTCCAATACACAGAGCATAACCTGGTTCTAATACACAGAGCAGAACCTGGTTCTAATACACAGAGCAGAACCTGGTTCCAATACACAGAGCATAACCTGCTTTCAATACACAGAGCAGAACCTGGTTTCAATACACAGAGCATAACCTGGTTCCAATACACAGAGCATAACCTGGTTCCAATACACAGAGCATAACCTGGTTCTAATACACAGAGCATAACCTGGTTCCAATACACAGAGCATAACCTGGTTCCAATACACAGAGCAGAACCTGGTTCCAATACACAGAGCAGAACCTGGTTCCAATACACAGAGCAGAACATGGTTCCAATACACAGAGCATAACCTGGTTCCAATACACAGAGCAGAACCTGGTTTCAATACACAGAGCAGAACCTGGTTCTAATACACAGAGCAGAACCTGGTTCCAATACACAGAGCAGAACCTGGTTCCAATACACAGAGCAGAACCTGGTTTCAATACACAGAGCAGAAACTGGTTCTAATACATAGAGCATAACCTGGTTCCAATACACAGAGCAGAATCTGGTTCCAATACACAGAGCCGAACCTGGTTCCAATACACAGAGCAGAACCTGGTTTCAATACACAGAGCAGAAACTGGTTCTAATACACAGAGCATAACCTGGTTCCAATACACAGAGCATAACCTGGTTCTAATACACAGAGCAGAACCTGGTTCTAATACACAGAAATAGAATGACATTCATTCCATCATTCTGTTTCTATGGTTCCAATCCAGTACAGTTGTTATGGGTCCATGTATAGGTTCAGCCTAAATAGATGATTTACTAACCTAAAGAAATGCATCACTAACCAACACCACAGGAGACTAGACTATCATCATCCATAGTCTCATCTCTCAACATCTCCTCTCAGCGTCACACCTAGAGGAGAGATTACGGACCAGACCAGCAGCACTAAACTAAACTACTGCCAACCTACGGTGCATCTGAAATGGCACCCTGTTCCGCTATGTAGTGCACTACTTTGGACCAGGGCGGATAGGGCTCTGGTCAAAAGTAGTGCACCAAATAGGGTGCCCTTGTCAAAAGTAGTGTACTGGAAATGGGAATAGGGTTCCATTCCCAGGTCAAAAGTAGTGTGCTATGGGGAATAGGGTGTCATTTCAGATGCAGCCTATTGTTTAACTCTCTGGTTAACTGCCATTAAGGATGGATGAACTACTGCTAGAACTTAAAACAGATTATATGAAATGTAGGGGGTTGAAAGGTATGGAAGATTTTGAATGTGGAAACAAGTTTGTTTTACCTATTCATCATAAGGAATGAAATGTTGCTTGTTTCATTGGAAAATGTCAATGGTTTTTGCATCTAAACGTTTATATGTGTATGTTGTCACGTTTTGCTCTAACTCAGAGAGCAACCTTGAAGTTCAGTGTATAGCCTACACCCAGTAGTCAGTGGGCTTGGATAATCTATAGGAATGAAGTGTGTGTGTGTGTGTGTGTGTGTGTGTGTGTGTGTGTGTGTGTGTGTGTGTGTGTGTGTGTGTGTGTGTGTGTGTGTGTGATGTATTCTATTTCTCCCCTTCTGCGATGATGACAGCCTGTTGAGCTGTTGTGCGAAGCGGTCTACCCCATCTTGACAGATAAACTGTTCCATATGTTATCTGGAAGACGGAGGGAGCTTTTCAAGAGAATGTTCCAGATTTCCATGATCTAGTTTTTCATAACTTGCATCAAGTTTTTAGTTTCCAATTGTGTCTGCGTTCTGTGTGTAGATATTTTGTTGTAATATGTAAATAGAGCTTGGCCTGATTGTAGATGTTTTGGGTCGAGAGCTATGATAGAGACGCCAGACGAGAGCTTGGCCTGACTGTAGATGTTTTGGGTCGAGAGTTATGATAGAGACGCCAGACAAGAGCTTGGCCTGACTGTAGATGTTTTGGGTCGAGAGTTATGATAGAGACGCCAGACGAGAGCTTGGCCTGACTGTAGATGTTTTGGGTCGAGAGTTATGATAGAGACGCCAGACGAGAGCTTGGCCTGACTGTAGATGTTTTGGGTCGAGAGTTATGATAGAGACGCCAGACAAGAGCTTGACCTGACTGTAGATGTTTTGGGTCGAGAGTTATGATAGAGACGCCAGACGAGAGCTTGGCCTGACTGTAGATGTTTTGGGTCGAGAGTTATGATAGAGACGCCAGACAAGAGCTTGGCCTGACTGTAGATGTTTTGGGTCGAGAGTTATGATAGAGACGCCAGACGAGAGCTTGACCTGATCAACTAGCATCATGGGGATTTGAAGCAAGGTGTGTTGGGTGCATTGCATGATGGGTGCGAGAGAGACCTTTAACTGTTTTCACTCTTTCATTTGCTGTGCAACTGTTTTTCAAAATTGTCAGGTTACTACTTTTGCTAGCTCAAATGTTAATGGGGTAAGGAGGAGGAGAGGAGGAGGAGAGGAGGAGGAGAAGACGAGAAAAAAAATCAAAAAATCTAAATTTTACAAATGACATGCTCATCCACTGAGACTCACGAATAGACTGACTGAATAGCAGGATGCAGTGTGGAAACCCTGGTGACTGGTGACTATAGGAAATAATATATGATATGATATAGTAGGACATTCTGGTAAATGTTGAAGCTACACGAAGAGCATGAAAGGCTGTCAAATGGTTTACTCTATAATATAATATTGCTAAATATTTTGTATTTTAAAATGAAAAAAATAAATGTTGGTTTCAGAATTTCACCTCAGACTGATTTATTCCTCATTTTTATTTCAGCCCTCATTTTTGATGGATTAATTTATATTCTATATGAAACATGAATACCTGTGTATTGTTTCAATAGATTCTAAATGTATACCTGGAGATATGCAAGGTTCTTTGTAACATGTTATTGTTTAATATGCAAAAGCAAGGCCTTGTCCAATGTACCTTGTTTAGAAATAGAAGGAATCGTGATCATGCACCCTATAAAGTAAACTTGTATAATCTGTTAACTGTGACACGTCAACCTACTAGTCCAGGAACCCCTATTATATCTATTAAGCTGGCTTTACTTAATATCAGATCTCTCGCCAACAAATCATTCTTGGTAAATGACATTATAATATCCTACAACCTAGATTTTATGTTTCTCACTGACACATGGCTAACAGAAGACTGTAGTGCTGCCATTCTTAACGAGACAGCACCTGAAACATGTGGCTATATGAATACGTGTCGAAATGGTAGGAAAGGAGGAGGAGTGGCTGCCCTATTCAAAGATACATTCCAGTGCTAAGAAAATCCACTAGGTAATTTTATTTATTTTGAATACCTCTGTACCCCCAAAATTTTGTTTTTAACCATTTACAGACCTTCACGATATTCTGCACATTTTATTGATGATTTTGCTGAACTAGTCTCTGTTATATCAGTTGATTATAACTTGTTTATTATTACAGGGGATTTTAACATCCACATAGATAATTGTACAGACAATAATGCCAAATAACTTTTTGCACTACTTGACACTTTTGATCTCACTCAACATGTGAAAGAGCGCACACACACTCAAGGCCACATTTTAGAACTGGTTATCTCTAAAGGTCTCGATATTTCCTCTGTCATGGTTAAAGACATGGCCCTGTCTGATCATTTCTGTGTCTTTTTTGAATCACTTATCACCCCGAATGTTCCAGTAAACTCAGTTTCTGTTAAGAAAAGGTACATTAATGAGAGTATCAATGCTCAGTTTATGGAAGCCATAGCTATCTCTCCAATAATAAGTGCTGAGTCAGTTGATGTACTCCTGGATCATTTGAATGCCAAAATATTGAATGTCATGGATCGTGTTGCACCGGTAAAGGTAAAGAACACTATGAGCAAACAGAAAACACCACGGAGAACCACCATGATGGTGAAGCGCCCTGAAAAGAGAATGTAGGAAAGCGGAACGTAAGTGGAGGAAAACTAAACTTCAAATTCACTATGACATCTATAAACAAAGCCTTGGTAGCTTCAACAATGAGTTACGCAGGGCCAGACAGCAACATTTATCGGGAATGATCAACAAGAATATCAACAATACCCGCCCTCTATTTGTCATGGTCGACAAGCTTACAAACCCAATAAAGCAGATACCATCAGAACTCATGTCCACTGTGAAATGTAATGAATTTGCGTGTTTCTTTAGTGAAAAAATAATAAGTATAAGACGGACCATCAAAACTGCTCAGTCTAAAAAGGACTCTGTACCGTCACCACGACCACCAAGACATAACTTGGTTATTATGTCACATTTTAATACAATTGATCAAAAAATCCCTAGAAGAAACAGTTCGACATCTTAAAGCTTCCACTTGCTGTCTCGACACACTGCCATCAGACTTTTTAAAAACCATTTTTAACTCTATAACAATGGACTTACAGCAAATAGTTAATAGCTCTCTGCAATCAGGCATTTTCCCAACGTCTCTAAAAACAGCTGCCATTAAACCCCTATTAAAAAAGAGAACACTGGATGCATCTATAATGAACAACTATAGACCTGTATCAAATCTCCCTTTTATAGCCAAGATCATTGAGAAGGTTGTCTTCCGACCTCACCACAGTACTGAAACGGCCCTGATTAAAGTTTTAAATGACATACGGCTGAATACTTATTCTGATAAAGTAACAGTTCTGGTTCTATTAGATCTCAGTGCAGCATTTGACACTGTCGATCATGGAACACTTATAGATAGGCTGGAAAAGTGGGTAGGACTCTCCGGGACAGTCCTTGATTGGTTCAGATCTTATCTAGATGGCCGGAGTTAATCATGAATCTGATAGGGTGGCTATGACATGCGGAGTTCCACAGGGATCAGTTCTCGGACCGATTCTGTTTAATCTCTATATGCTACCTCTGGGCCAAATTTTACAGAACAACAACATTAACTACCGCAGCTATGCTGATGATACTCAAATATATATGGCTCTCGAACCGTATGACAACAGCTCAATAGACTCTCTGTGTCACTGTATAGAGCACATAAATACCTGAATGAACCAAAATTGTCTACAATTAAACCAAGATAAAACTGAGATTATTGTGTTTGGCAACAAAAATAAAAGAACAAGTATTAGTAAAGAGCTGGATTCTCGGGTCCTAAAACCAGCGATCAAGTGCGTAATCTTGGTGTTCTGATAGACTCAGACCTCACATTTAACAGTCATATCAAAGCGGTCACCAAAACAGAATTCTATCATCTAAAAAATATAGCCAGAATCAAAGGCTTGGTGTCCCAAGAAGATCAAGAGAAGCTCATCCATGCTTTTATCTCTAGTAGGGTTGACTACTGTAATGGCCTCTTAACAGGACTCCCTAAAAAGACTGTAAAAAAGCTGCGGTTCTTAAATCTTTACATTGGCTTCCAGTCAGTTACAGAATTGATTTCAAAGTGGTGCTTTCAGTTTATAAATCTTTGAATGGTTTAGGACCCGAGTACATGTCTGATATGTTTGAAGAATATAAACCGAGCAGGGCTCTTAGATCCATGAACACAGGTCAGCTAGTAGAGCCCAGAGCCCAAACTAAACATGGAGAAGCTGGGTTTAGCACTGATGCTGTACACAACTGGAATAAACTACCAGAAGATCTTAGATGTGCCCCAAACGTATCCATTTTTAAATCCAGGTTAAAAACACGTCTCTTTTCACGTGCCTACGACTGAGCACTTAAACTTAACCACACTGTTTAGCCTTATAGCGTCCTATGTTTTTATCCCATTTTTAATTTTTAATTTTTAATCTTTATATGTTTTTTTTTGTTTGTTTTTTATTGTATTTTTATTATTATGATGTTTTCATTATTTTTGATAAATATCTTTGTAAAGCACATTGAATTGCTTCGATGTATGAATTGTGCTATATAAATAAACTTGCTTGCTTGCTTGTTTGGAGACTGAATGGCACGGCTGTTTATCCAGTGAAGTACTAGACTACTTTGCCCCCTAGTGACTCAAATATATAGAGGGAGATTTGTTTTGATCTAATCCTGCTGTATATAACTGCTCTTTCTCTCTGTTTCTCTCCCCCTGATTAACCACACTGGGGATAACAGCATCTGGGGGATTGAGATTGTGTGTGTGTGAGAGAGAGAGAGGGAGAGAGAGGGAGAGAGAGTATCAACAAGCTAAAGCTCAACAGAGCTCCCATCACCCCTCCCCCCACCTCTACCACCTCTCTCCTCCCATCACCCCTCCCCCTACCTCTACCACCTCTCTCCTCCCATCACCCCTCCACCCACCTCTACCACCTCTCTCCTCCCATCACCCCTCCCCCCACCTCTACCACCTCTCTCCTCCCATCACCCCTCCACCCACCTCTACCACCTCTCTCCTCCCATCACCCCTCCACCCACCTCTACCACCTCTCTCCTCCCATCACACCTCCCCCCACCTCTACCACCTCTCTCCTCCCATCACCCCTCCACCCACCTCTACCACCTCTCTCCTCCCATCACCCCTCCATACACCTTCCACATATGTTTCTGGACATACTATTTGTTCAATTAAAGCGCCTGCTGTTGTTGTTTTAAAACATGGGTATCATGCTCTGTTTCATAAAGTTAACCTTTTGTTATTAATGCATCATTTAAAAAGCATGGCACATGGCAGCATATTGGGACAGTAAATGTACACTTTGTTTCAACAGAATTATGATTATTCAAGTGTGCCCAGAGAACATTTTAAAGATCTTTACAAATAAATAATTTCCGAAATTGTAGGCTACTGATCATGTTAGCCTACAGCAGAAAGCTGATGTGATTACTTTGTCGGCTTTGCATTGCAGGCACAGATGCCGCCGCCGGTGCGCAATGCTGGGATCCTCCCTGCATCCGCCTCATCCAATTGCGATCAGATATGCGCTTCCTCGTGCTTCCAACTATCACCGCCAGTCATAGGCTCTCCTCCAATAGAAAAGTTGAGACGCACGCGCCGCTCCTCGCGCTTGGTTGTGGGACAATGCGGTTTTGATCCAGGTGTTCATGCTATGCGGAGAATTTGACATACCGTTTCATTCTATTTCACAGGTAAGGCCGACATGGCATGGGCATAATGCATGTAGAATAGGGTCTCTAGATTTAGCCGGTATTAGGGGATTGCAATGAGGGATTTTAAAACGGACTAGGACAGGGATATAACTGTAATGCTTCGGAGTCTGCTACCGCAATGCAGAATAGTCAGTTGCCAGTGCTGGTCTGGTACTGCAGTTCCATACTCATCATGGTCGAAGTGAGGTGCGTGTGAGGGTAATGTGCAGTCACTTTTTGACCAGTGAACGCCTTCATTTCCCCCCGGGATATTTACACGTCTGCACTTTGCTACATTTAATAGGTTTCTGAAAAATGAATGTGAACAAGTGACTTTTGTGAAAGTAGCATCTCATTTTGGGAGGGGACCCTGCAGCTTGGCATTGAGGAGAGGCAAGGTGAAATTGAAGGAGGATGCGTCAAGGGCGCATTGGGCAGGGCTGTCCTGTAACCCGTTATTTGCCTAAACTTCTGCAATATGTAATGTTCATATATGTAACTGTCCTATGGTGGGCGAGCTTGGGGCGTACCCTATAGGCTTTCCTTCATTGATGTAGCATAGCACACCACTAAACTCTGGCAATAATGGTTGTTGTCAATTCAGTTCCTCGTAAACAGATAGGAGAACAATCAGTAGACTGCCATGCACAATATTATAACCCCAGCTGTTATAGGATGTTTATAGCTTTCATTCAATATTATTGGTGTTTGAGAAACAAGCATTTAATTATTTAAGATATTTTATATTGGGGGAAAGGACATTTTGGTGATTCCTTTTCATGCACTTCAGGCCTATATATTTCTCTGGAAGTCAGAATACAAATCTGAAAAGAAATGAAGCAGAAATGTATTGAGTTTTAATTTCACAATTCAAGGTACCATGGTGGAAGGATTCTGCTGGGATTTCAGTATTATTACTGTGGTGTTTCTCTGCATTCAGCCAGGACAAACAGACACACGGTCAGTCAGTGGGCCAGGCAGATAGTTTAATACTAGGCTGACCTAAATACGGATGTCCCGTTGAACAGATTACAGAATGACAGAGAAAACCCACTCTCAGGACTTGATCAGAGATAGTAGCCTAGAGTAGAAGAAGCTTACAGTCTTGTCTTCATCATGTTCACTATGCCTCTGGATCCACTAGACCAATATCAGTTTAGCAGGTTGGTGCTCTGAGGAAGATTTCTATTCTATTCTATTCTATTGAATTCATTTCCATTCTATTCTATTATTTTGCATTCCATTCTATTCTATTCTATTCTATTCTATTGCATTGCATTGCATTCCATTGCATTCCATTGCATTCCATTCTATTCTATTCTATTGCATTCTATTCTATGTGGATTATAGAGGAGGGACTTCATCTGTGAGTTTATGACACATTAGATTAGGAGGATAAAACAGTCTCCAAGCAGCCTCATAAATTGGATTTGCAAAGTACAGTAGTTGTTGATAAGTGAGATTATGCAGTGGTCAAGTGTCAGGGCTGGGGCTCACATACTGCTGGGCTACAGTACAAAAGCTGTTGTCTAAGTCTTTATGAATCACTGAGTCATCCCTAGAGCGCCTGTTAGCCTAGCAGGCAGCACATGCTAATATTGTTGAGTCAGCCAGCCAGCCAGCCAGAGGAGGGTGTGAGGAGGAATGCAGCAGCAGCAGGGTATCAGATGCTACATGCTGGAGGCTGCCCAGCTGGACATGCCTGAGTTATTCCTCATTTATACCGAAATGCACCCTCCTCTGTTAGTTGAGTCATCACCCATCACCTCTTTCGTAATCCCACCCCTCTCTCTCTTCTCTCTCTCTCTCTCTCTCTCTCTCTCTCTCTCTCTCTCTCTCTCTCTCTCTCTCTCTCTCTCTCTCTCTCTCTCTCTCTCTCTCTCTCTCTCTCTTTCTCTCTGTATATATACACTACCGTTCAGAAGTTTGGGGTCACTTAGAAATGTCCTTATTTTCGAAAGAAAAGCAATTTCTTTGTCTATTAAAATAACATCAAATTGATCAGAAATACAGTGTAGACATTGTTAATGTTGTAAATGGCTATTGTAGCTGGAACCAGCTGATTTCTAGTGGAATATCTACATAGGCGTCTCACAGGTCCTCATCTGGCAGTTTCATTAAATAGTTCCTGCAAAACACCAGTCTCAACGTCAACAGTGAAGAGGCGACTCCGGGATGCTGACATTCTAGGCAGAGTTGCAAAGAAAAGCCATATCTCAGACAGCCCATCTTAATCTTTTATTTTTATTGGCCAGTCTGATATATGAAGCTGCCAGTTGAGGACCTGTGAGGCGTCTGTTTCTCAAACTAGACACTCTAATGTATTTGTCCTCTTGCTCAGTTGTGCACCGGGGCCTCCCACTCTTCTTTCTATTCTGGTTAGCGCCAGTTTGCGCTGTTCTGTGAAGGGAGTAGTACACAGCGTTGTTACGAGATCTTCAGTTTCTTGGCAATTTCTCACATGGAATAGCCTTAACTTCTCAGAACAAGAATAGACTGACGAGTTTCAGAAGAAAGTTATTTGTTTCTGGCCATTTTGAGCCTGTAATCGAACCCACAATTGCTGATGCTCCACATACTCAACTAGTCTCAAGAAGGCCCGTTTTATTACTTCTTTAATCAGCACAACAGTTTTCAGCTGTGCTAACATAATTGCAAAAGGGTTTTCTAATGATCAATTAGCCTTTTAAAATGATAAACTTGGATTAGCAAACACAACGTGCCATTGGAACACAGGACTGATGGTTGCTGATAATGGGCCTATGTACGCCTATGTAGATATTCCATTAATAATCAGCCGTTTCCAGCTACAATAGCCATCTACAACATTAACAATGTCTACACTGTATTTCTGATCAATTTGATGTTATTTTAATGGGAAAAAAATTGCTTTTCTTTCGAAAACAAGGACATTTCTAAGTAACCCCAAACGTTTGAACGGTAGTGTATATACTGAACAAAAATATAAACGCAACAATTTCAAAGATTTTACTGAGTTACAATTCATATAAGGAAATCCGTCAATTGAAATAAATTCATTAGGCCCTAATCTATGGATTTCACATTACTGGGAATACAGATATGCATCTGTTGGTCACAGATACCTTACAAAAAAGGTAGGGGTGTGGATCAGAAAACCAGTCAGTATCTGGTGTGACCACCATTTGCCTCATGCAGCGCAACACATCTACTTCGCATAGAGTTGATCAGGCTGTTGATTGTGGCCTGTGGAATGTTGTCCCACTCCTCTTCAATGGCTGTGAGAAGTTGCTGGATATTGGTGAGACCTGAAACACGCTGTCATACACGTCGATCAAGAGCATCCCAAACATGCTCAATGGGTGACATGTCTGGTGAGCATGCAAGCCATGGAAGAACTGGGACATTTTCAGCTTCCAGGATTTGTGTACAGATCCTTGCGACATGCGGCTGTGCATTATCATGCTAAAACATGAGGTGATGGCGGCGGATGAATGGCACGACAATGGGCCTCAAGATCTCATCATGGTATCTCTGTGCATTCAAATTGCCATCGATAAAATGCAATTGTGTTTGTTGTCCGTAGCTTATGCCTGCCCATACCATAACCCCACCACCACCATGGGGCACTCTGTTCACAACATTGACATCAGCAAACCGCTCGCCCACACGACCCCATACACGTGGTCTTTGGTTGTGAGGATGGTTGGACATACTGCCAAAATGTTGGAGGCGGCTTATGGTAGAGAAATGAACATGAAATTCTCTGGCAACAGCTCTGGTTGCCATTCCTGTAATCAGCATGCCAATTGCACACTACCTCAAAACTTGAGACATCTGTGGCATTGTGTTGTGTGACAAAACTGCACATTTTAGAGTGGCCTTTTATTGTCCCCAGCACAAGGTGCACCTGTGTAATGATCATGCTGTTTAATCAGCTTCTTGATATGCCACACCTGTCAGGTGGATGGATTATCTTGGCAAGGATAAATGCTCACTAAGAGGGATGGAAACAAATTTGTACACAACATTTGAGAGAAATAAGCTTTTTGTGAGTATGGAACATTTCTGGGCTCTTTTATTTTAGCTCATGAAACATGGGACCAACACTTTACATGTTGCGGTTATATTTTTGTTCATTGTAGATAGTACCTCTCTCTCTCATCTCTCTCTCCTCTCTCTGTGGGCTCAGACAGATGGCAGATGCAGGTGAATCAGAAGCACGTGGGTGGGCACTTCCTCTCCCTCTCTCTGCCTTCTCTCTCTCCCTCGTCTCTGCCTCATCTCTCCTCTCCTTCTCTCCCCCTCTCTCTCTTTCCCTCTGTATCCTCTCTCTCTCCTCGCTCTCTGTCTCTGAGGTCACAGTCTGACTCTGAAGGGCTCTGGGACTGCATGGTGACTTTAGGACAGGCCGGGTTCAGTATAGTAGCTGGACCGACAGGGTTCAGTATAGTAGCTGGACAGACAGGGTTCAGTATAGTAGCTGGACAGGCCGGGTTCAGTATAGTAGCTGGACAGACAGGGTTCAGTATAGTAGCTGGACAGACAGGGTTCAGTATAGTAGCTGGACAGACAGGGTTCAGTATAGTAGCTGGACAGACAGGGTTCAGTATAGTAGCTGGACAGACAGGGTTCAGTATAGTAGCTGGGACAGACAGGGTTCAGTATAGTAGCTGGACAGACAGGGTTCAGTATAGTAGCTGGACAGACAGGGTTCAGTATAGTAGCTGGACAGACAGGGTTCAGTATAGTAGCTGGACAGACAGGGTTCAGTATAGTAGCTGGACAGACAGGGTTCAGTATAGACAGACAGGGTTCAGTATAGTAGCTGGGACAGACAGGGTTCAGTATAGACAGACAGGGTTCAGTATAGTAGCTGGGGAAGACAGGGTTCAGTATAGTAGCTGGACAGACAGGGTTCAGTATAGTAGCTGGACAGACAGGGTTCAGTATAGTAGCTGGACAGACAGGGTTCAGTATAGTAGCTGGACAGACAGGGTTCAGTATAGACAGACAGGGTTCAGTATAGTAGCTGGGCCAGACAGGGTTCAGTATAGTAGCTGGACAGACAGGGTTCAGTATAGTAGCTGGACAGACGGGGTTCAGTATAGACAGACAGGGTTCAGTATAGTAGCTGGACAGACAGGGTTCAGTATAGTAGCTGGGGTAGACAGGGTTCAGTATAGTAGCTGGACAGACAGGGTTCAGTATAGTAGCTGGACAGACAGGGTTCAGTATAGTAGCTGGACAGACAGGGTTCAGTATAGACAGACAGGGTTCAGTATAGTAGCTGGGACAGACAGGGTTCAGTATAGTAGCTGGACAGACAGGGTTCAGTATAGCAGCTGGACAGACAGGGTTCAGTATAGACAGACAGGGTTCAGTATAGTAGCTGGACAGACAGGGTTCAGTATAGTAGCTGGGACAGACAGGGCTCAGTATAGTAGCTGGGACAGACAGGGTTCAGTATAGTAGCTGGGACAGACAGGGTTCAGTATAGTAGCTGGACAGACAGGGTTCAGTATAGTAGCTGGACAGACAGGGT
>NW_028160696.1:90000-95000 GCF_964263955.1 Coregonus lavaretus
TGACTAATTCCAATTTATTCAAAAAACAGCAATTTATCGGTAAAAATTGAGATACACATTTCCCGCCAGATGGAGGCGTGACAACTGGGAGATCAAGCTGATGGAGCTGCCTAATGAACACTACAGTCTGGTGGGAGGGAACCTCATCATAAACAACCCTGAAGAGAAGAAACATGCAGGGACCTATGTCTGTGTCGCCAAGAACATCTACGGCACTGTCATCAGCAAGGAGGCCAAGGTCAAGTTTGGATGTGAGTATTGTCGCGAGCCATAACCGAATATCATGTTGAGAGAGACTAGTACTGGATGTGAGTGAAACTGGTTGACTCTGGTCAACAGGTGTTAGTTCGATTTCTCTCTCACAGTAGATTTACTTATTCAGATCCCAATGGTTCTGAAATGGAATTGACTAACAAACACAAGTATCACCAAGAATGAGCCGTGTCGTGTGTCTAGTCCCTAAGTCATTGCTTCTGTCTGTGGTTTACAGCTGTGTTGTCTGTGGACACCTGGGATCATAACTATATGCTAGAGTTACACTGACCAATGCGTTGTGTTTTCTCTATCTCCAGACCTGGAGGAGTTCCCAGATGAAGAGCGGGACCCTGTGACCGTGAAGGAGGGCCAGGGGGCCGTGCTGCTCTGTGCTCCTCCCAAGCGATGGCCAAGTTAGTACCTCGACATACTGGAATACACATGATTACTCAAACTAACACACACTTATCTTTTCTTACAACCACTGACTTTGCTGATATTACTTTATTGAAGAAAAATGTGTTTACTATGACTGTGTTATGTGGTTGACTCACCTAGTTATCTTAAAGGCCCAGTGCATTCAAAAACGTGATTTTCCTGTGTTTTATACATATTTCCACACTATGAGGTTGGAATAATACTGTGAAATGTTCTGCCAATAACAGCACATTTTCAGTTTTCACCTCCTCACTCAGACCACTCCCAGACAGTCCTAGAAAAAGTATTGCTTGAGAAATTGCTCTTTGCTAAAAAGCAATTTCTGTTTCTTTTTTTTTAACCATTTTAATTGAAAACAATCACTGTAATGTACTTAATTGTTTACCAGAAATGATTTGATATTGAGATAAAAATGGCTGCATTCGACCTTTAAGATCAATGCACTATCTTCAAGTGGCTCTGGATAAGAGCGTCTGCTGAAATGTAAACGTAAACATTCTGACTTCTAATGTATTCAGTGCTGAATCATAGAACCTCATGAAGAAAGAGCTGGACAGAACACCGTTGTTCACAGTACCTCAGAGTTACACAGTACACAAAACGAACCCCCGTAGAGACTCAGAGGTGATTCTGGTGAAACTGACCACCACATTCTTACTATTTCGTTTTTTTGTTCTTCCCCTGTATCCCAGCTGAGGTGACGTTCCGTTGGATATACAACGAGTTTCCGGTTTTCCTCCACCCGGATAAGCGTCGCTTCGTCTCTCAGAGCACCGGGAATCTGTACATCTCCAAGGTGGAGGCGTCAGACGCAGGGAACTACTCCTGCTATGTGTTTAACCCACAGATCGGCAAGGGAGTCTACTCCAAGTTCATCACTCTTATATCTACAGAAGAGAGTGAGTAGCCTATGTCTGTGTTACCTAGATAGTTCACTACTTTATGTCTGTGTTACCTAGATAGTTCACTACTTTATGTCTGTGTTACCTAGATAGTTCACTACTTTATGTCTGTGTTACCTAGATAGTTCACTACTTTATGTCTGTGTTACCTAGATAGTTCACTACTTTATGTCTGTGTTACCTAGATAGTTCACTACTTTATGTCTGTGTTACCTAGATAGTTCACTACTTTATGTCTGTATTACCTAGATAGTGCACTACTTTTGACCATTGTCTTTGCTTTGTCTGCAACTCCGGGTAGTTACGCCTAGGCTCAGATCTAGGATCAGCTTATACGCTCCCCAAAACCTAAGATGTTTCATTAGATGGAAAGACACAAAACTGACCTTAGATCAATGTCTAGGTAGAAGTTGACCCTAGTCACAGATCTATGATCATCTTACACTGCGAAATCTAACCCTAAACATTAGGCTGGAAAAACACAAAAAACTGACCAGAGATCAATATCTTTTGGGCAACTCTATAGTGTTGACCTATGACCTATGACCCTTTCATCCCCACAGCCCCAGAGAAGAGGTACAAGGCCGACCTCGTAGTGAAGTTCCCTGACACCACAGCTATGCTCAACTACAACGTCACACTGGAGTGCTTCGCTCTGGGAAAGTGAGTCAGAATATGGAAATGACAGATATTTAGTTACTGATGAAACAAACACCAAGACTTTGGGGACTTTTGATCAGTCGTCACACTGTAATAGAGAAGATGGCATCCACTTGCTTATACATCTTTTGTGAAACAGTTATGTATGCCTTTATTTATTTATTAAGCCTTCATAAGACACATGGCCTGTCCCAAATGGTTCCCTTTTCCCTATATAGTGCACTACTCTTGACCAGAGCCCTAGAATCGGCTTCCTATTTCGCAACAAAGCCTCCTTCACTCATGCTGCCAAACATGCCCTCGTAAAACTGACTATCCTACCGATCCTTGACTTCGGCGATGTCATTTACAAAATAGCCTCCAACACTCTACTCAGCAAATTGGATGTAGTCTATCACAGTGCCATCCGTTTTGTCACCAAAGCCCCATATACTACCCACCACTGTGACCTGTACGCTCTTGTTGGCTAGTCCTCACTACATATTCGTCGCCAAACCCACTGGCTCCAGGCCATCTATAAATCACTGCTAGGCAAATCCCCGCCTTATCTTAGCTCATTGGTCACCATAGCAACACCCACCCGTAGTATGTGCTCCAGCAGTTATATCTCACTGGTCATCCCCAAAGCCAACACCTCCTTTGGCCCCCATTCCTTCCAGTTCTCTGCTGCCAATGACTGGAATGAACTGCAAAAATCTCTGAAGCTGGAGACTCTTATCTCCCTCACTAACTTTAAGCATCAGTTGTCAGAGCAGCTTACCGATCACTGCACCTGTACAAAACCCATCTGAAATTAGCCCACCCAACTACCTCATTCCCATATTGTTATTTATTTTGCTAATTTGCACCCCAGTATCTCTATTTGCACATCATCTCTTGCACATCTATCATTCCAGTGTTAATACTAATTGTAATTATTTTGCACTATGGCCTATTTATTGCCTTACCTCCATAACTTGCTACATTTGCACACACTGTATATATATTTATTTCTGTTGTATTTTTGACTTTGTTTTGTTTTACCCCATATGTAACTCTGTGTTGTTGTTTTTATCGCACTGCTTTGCTTTATCTTGGCCAGGTCGCAGTTGTAAATGAGAACTTGTTCTCAACTGGCTTACCTGGTTAAATAAAGGGGAAATCAAAATAAATAAATAAACATAGTGCACTAAATAGGGCATAGGGTGCCATTTGGGACACGACCATGCTCAGTTTGTTCCTTCGTCTCTTGTTCTCTTTGCGTCCAGTCCGGCCCCTCATATCGTCTGGAGGAAGATAGGTGCTACCGACCTGCCTGCTAGTGCTGAGGTCAGCATGTCTGGAGCGCTGCTCCACCTCTACAACGTCCAGTATGAAGATGCAGCAGGGTACGAGTGTGAGGCCATCAACCAGAAATGGCAGGACTGGCATCAGGCGTGGCTCTACGTAGAGGGTAAGATGCCAAACTCCATCTCTACAGTATTACAAGGACATATCTGATATACAGTATATAGCAGTTGCTTATAACACTTTACATTATAATGTTAGTACCACTAACACTAAGATATGATTTACTGTAAACCAAAACATATACATGGTTTCATTGTAGTGTGTATGTGTTTCAACATTGATATTATGTTTTGATTGACAGCTGCTCCTGAGTGGGCTGTGACCATCAACAACACCCAGAAGGACATAGAGTCAGAACACACCATGTCCTGTGTAGCTAACGGGAAGCCTGACCCGTACATCCGATGGCTCAAGGATGGATACTCGGTAAAGATGCCTGTCCTCCCCATGCTGGCTGTTATTCTTTAAAGGGCTACTTCAAGATCAAAATCAAAGTTGGACAGATGAACACAAAACTCTTAAAGGGATACTTGGGGATTTTGGCAAGGATGCCCTTTATCTACTTCCCCAGAGTCAGATCAACTTGTGGATACCATCTGTATGTGTCTGTGTCCAGTATGAAGGAAGTTAGAGGTAGTTTGACGAGCCAATGCTAACTAGCGTTAGCACAATGACTGGAAGTCTATGGGTCTCTGCTGGTATGCTTTTGTGGTAGGTGTTTTAATCAACACCTACTACAATTAATGTACATCTGTTGTGTAGATCCATTCTATAAGAATAGTGAAATAAGCAGGCCTTGATCTCAATTCAACAGGAAAGATTGGCACCATCTTATCTTGTACAAATTCTTTCCCAGTATGGTAAAGGTGAGCTGAAGTTCTCCAGTCTGACGCTTGCTGACTCTGGGATGTACCAGTGTATCGCTGAGAACTACTGGGGTATCATCTACGCCAGCGCTGAGCTACGTGTCATTGGTGAGTGTATAACACAAACTACGTGTGATTGGTTAGTCTGTAACAAAAACTATGTGTGATTGGTTAGTCTGTAACAAAAACTATGTGTGATTGGTTAGTCTATAACACAAACTACGTGTGATTGGTTAGTCTGTAACAAAAACTATGTGTGATTGGTTAGTCTATATCCCAAACTACGTGTGATTGGTTAGTTTATAACCCAAACTACGTGTGATTGGTTAGTCTATATCCCAAACTACGAGTGATTGGTTAGTCTATATCCCAAACTACGTGTGATTGGTTAGTCTATATCCCAAACTACGTGTGATTGGTTAGTCTATATCCCAAACTACTTGTGATTGGTTAGTCTATAACACAAATTACGTGTGATTGGTTAGTCTATATCCCAAACTACGTGTGATTGGTTAGTCTATAACACAAACTATGTGTGATTGGTTAGTTT
>NW_028160696.1:100000-160000 GCF_964263955.1 Coregonus lavaretus
TTAATCCCTTGGTGTGATTTTTTTTATGATGTACTATATTATTTACTTATTCAATTATTTATCTATTCATTTATTGATCCAGCTTGCATGTTTTATTATTTAAAAAATTAACTTGTTCACCCTCAGCACTTCATCAACCCTCATCTTCCTCCTATTGTTGAACCGTCGTGGGTGACCCCTCTGAGCTCCCGGCCTTCATGTTCTCTCACCCTCTCCAGACTCCGGACTGACGTACAATATAGAAACAGAGCAGGAAGTTGCAATAGGGCCGTGCAACCCAAGGTTTGATACCAGCACAAACAGAAACCCTCTTAAACCTAAACCTATACTCAAACCTAAACCCAACCCTCAACCCTAAACCCAACCCTAGCCTCAACCCTAAACCTAACCCTAGCCTCAACCCTAAACCCAACCCTAGCCTCAACCCTAAACCTAACCCTAGCCTCAATCCTAAACCCAACCCTAGCCTCAACCCTAAACCTAACCCTAGCCTCAACCCTAAACCCAACCCTAGCCTCAACCCTAAACCTAACCCTAGCCTCAATCCTAAACCCAACCCTAGCCTCAACCCTAAACCCAACCCTAGCCTCAATCCTAAACCTAACCCTAGCCTCAACCCTAAACCCAACCCTAGCCTCAATCCTAAACCTAACCCTAGCCTCAACCCTAGCCTCAACCCTAGCCTCAACCCTAATCTTAACCCTCAACCCTAACCCTAACCCTAGCCGCAACTAAGGCTCATTTTAGCCCAAATCCTAACCTTAATCTTGAGGGGGAAGATAGCCCACCCCATCAACCCTTTATTAGTTGTGACCCTAACCTTGACCCTAATCATAACTACTTAGGGGAACAAGGCTTAATCAATCAACCCTCGGTTAGATCTGAGGCTAACCTTAACCCTAACCTTAACCAATCAGTGGAACATGACTTACTCCTTCCAGTTGCCTCAGGCCTTTATATTAATTATGTCACTGATTCTAACTCTAATCCTAACCTTAACCACACTGGACAAAATGGTTCACTTCAGCAACCCTTGGTTGACTCTAACCCTAACCTTAACCCTAACCTTAACCAATCAGGGGAACATGGCTTACTCCAGCACCAATCAGGTTGCTCTGGTCTTAAGCTTGACTCTACCAATGACCCTTACTTGGGCAATAACCCTAACCTCAACCACACAAGAGAACAAAGCTCTCCACTGCAACCCTTGGTTAGCTCTAATCTTGATACTAATCTAAACCAGTCAGGGCAACATGGCTCACTCCAGTACCCCCCAGTTGGTTCCAGCCTTGGTATTGACTCTGGCCTAGAATCTAACCTCAACCACGCAGGTGGAGACAGCTCACTTCAGAACCTTCAGCACTCTTAACAACGAACCTAGCAGGTTACAGACTGATGTTATGATTTTTAATGTCCATTTTGAGCTGGGAACCTTGGATGACGCCCCACCCCTCTCGACACCATGCAATTCTCCAGTGACTTCAGGTGTAGGAATAAGTGGGGCAGTTACTAGTAATGTTGCGGTGATTATGTCTGATTACATTACTCTTTCTTTCCCCCTGTATAGATGGGGTGTTGCCATCTGGAGGGGAGCAGCCAAACACCCACTCCCATGCATCCCACACCCACACCCACACACCACATACACACCAACTTCCAGTAGTGGCCCTCACTGAGAACGAAATTACGAAGGGTAATTCTGATAAAAAGCACACAAAAAAGCAAGTGAGTCCTCAGATTTCTCCAACAGGAGAGTTTCCACCAGTTCCACTACTGATTCGGAAACTTCCAGTACTGCTCCCTTCCAGAGACCTACACCACATGCCAATTCAACTCATAAAATAAGGGATTGTTTCAGATTGCGGGAGTGAATCATGTAATGTGGCAGAGTATATTGATTCCTTTCTCAATCCCATATCTCAGAAGCACCCCAGTTATGTAAAGGATACCTATGCATTTGTTAATAAGCTTAGAGAAATGGAGTTACCTTCTGGAGCAATGTTATTCTCGATTGATGTAGACTCACTATACACTAATACTGACACTCAAATAGGACTTAGGGCAGGGATACAAATAGACCAGATGAGGCTATCCTTTCTCTCTTAGAACTGGGAATAACGCGGAATGACTTTGAATTTGATTCTAAACACTGCTTACATATCTCAGGTACTGCAACGGGGAAGAAGTTTGCTCCTGCGTATGCCAACATTTACATGACCGATTGGGAGCAGACGGTCTTCCCCAAGTGCAAAAAACGTCCATTCATATACATGCGGTACTTGGATGATATCTTTGGGGTTTGGTGCCACTCGGTGGGGGAGTTTGTAAACTTTAGAGATATTTTGAATGGACATCACCCCTCGATTACAGTTAAGTACAACTTACAATTTCTTGATACCAAAGTTTTATGATGCCAGGCCATAATGATAGAAACCTCTTGGGAATTAGAGTATATTTCAAAGCGACCGACACACACATGCATTGCTGCATGAGACTAGTTATCATCCTAAACAACTTATAGGGTCTTATTAAGTCTGTTTGTTTTTTAAATGAAGATTACGAGGCAGCTACACAGATACTGGTTTCTTTGTGATAATTTTTTTTGGATTTGCATGATAACGGAATATAGTTTTTCCTCTTTTGGCTATTTTGATTTCTACCCCCTCCTCTTAAAGCACTTGTTTCAACAATTATAACTTATTTATTTATATTTGCCAACATCAGGACTTATAACCTTTTGGCAAAATAACCTTGAGGCAAAATATATATATATATATATATATATATATATATATATATATATATATATATATATATATATATATATATATATATATATATATTTATTTATTTATTTATGATTTTGAGTATCTAAATGTTTTGAGGCTTGGTTGGTGTCATCTCCTCCCAACTAAAAGACAATCTTGTAACAAAATGTCATACATGTCAGTGCCTTGTACCTGGGCATGACAGCCCAGTGGTTAGAGTATGACGATAGTGACTGGTAAATTGCTGGTTCGAATCTTCAAGGGGAGGCAAAACTGTTTTTGGGGATGTTCCATTGAGAAAGGTGTTTGTTGATGGAGTTTATGCCGTCTAGTGACCACTAACAGACATTACAGGGAACTACCCTTTATTTTGGTTGGAAGTTTGGAGCTTTCTGGGATCATTTCCTCTATTTTTACAATGTATTAAAATGGTACCTTGGTTTTAAATAGAGGTTCATAAAATGAGTGGGGTAATTGTCTATGTACTTCTTGTGGGTAACAGTTTTTGTCCCCTTACCTAACCCTAATCTCAACCCTAACCCTAGCCTCAACCCTAACCCTAGCCTCAACCCTAACCCTAGCCTCAACCCTAACCCTAGCCTCAACCCTAACCCTAGCCTCAACCCTAACCCTAGCCTCAACCCTAACCCTAGCCTCAACTCTAACCCTAGCCTCAACTCTAACCCTAGTTGATTATGGACCCAATACCTTCCATTTCTTATGACTTACTAAAACCTATTTGGAGGGGATGGGAGCGTGTGTACATTTGTATTGCCTTGCAGGTTTTGCCATGCGTGTTCTTCTCAGACATGAGGGGTTTATATGGCATTTATATCATTATTTGCGCTTTTGTAACATTGAAAAGATTCTCTCTACTGTGTTCGATTTCTTGGGGTTTCTCGATTGGTCCTGATTATTAGAGATGTTGAAGATGGGTTGGTCTAGGACCTATGTGGGTAACAGAACTTAGTCCCCTAGCCTGAACCCTAACCCTAGCCTCAACCCTAACCCCTCTCTCAATCTGATCTACCCCAAATCCCTCGCTCTCTCCCCCGACCCCCTCTCTCAAATTGATCTACCCCAATCCCCCTCTCTCTCTCTCTCTCTCTCTCTCTCTCTCTCTCTCTCTCTCTCTCTCTCTCTCTCTCTCTCTCTCTCTCTCTCTCTCTCTCTCTCTCTCCACTTCTCTCTCTCTCTCCACTAGTCCCCTCTGAGTCTCCTACAGATGTATACGCCAGGCCTGTCTCGTCCCACGAAGCTTTGGTCTGGTGGCTACCAGTCATGGACACTGGTACCGGCCTTCAGCAGTACATAGATGGATACCAGGTCTGTAGCTCTGTAAATCTCCTGGATATCTAATGATGTCCATGATTTATGAGGAAGGCCAGATATTCCTGGTCAGATTACGAATGATGGTCTGGTTAAGTGATCAGGAAAAACACATCCCACTGGGCACAGACGTCAGTTCAGCATCTAGTTTTGACTTACATTTGGTTGAGTTATCAACTAACGTGAATTCAACAAAATTATCATGTCATTGGATTTATGTTAAAAGTTGGGTGAAAAAAACTACGAAATTCCCTTGATGATTTGTTGCAAATCCAATCTGTTTTTTTAGCGTGAAATGACGTGGAAACAACGTTGATTCAACCGGTTTTTGCCCAGTTTGATGGCCCTTCTCATGAGACTATAGAAAATAAAATACCTTGTGTTCAACTGTAGCTTCCTTGCCAGACTGACCTGAAAGAAGCATATGTCTTTGTGTGAGGAACTGGTGAATATTTTGATTGGTTCACCAGTTTTGATTCAGATTGATTGACACCTGCTCTGACCAATCCCGGCTCTCTGACCAGGTGAAGTACTGGAGGAAGTATGACGATACAGAGCCAGGGGCCAATCGTATCTTTGTGTCCGCCTCCATGAACCAGACCAGGCTGGAGAACATGCTGCCAGACTCCCACTACCTCATCGAGGTCAGAGCCTACAACGGAGCCGGTGTCGGCCCGCCCAGCGAACACTGCGAGATGTTCACCAAGAGAGCACGTAAGACCAGATGCCAAAACCACACTGTACTTCCATATACAGGTCTATTTTAGGTGATCCCATTGAGATTAATATTCTATTCTATTCTATTCTATTCTTTGCAGCTCCAAGTGTGGCTCCCCAAATGTGGCGTTATATCAGCTACTCTGGCAAGTGGCTGTACGTGTGGTGGCACCACATCCCCTACGACTGGTTTGGCAATGAGTCCTTCCCACTATATTATAAGGTATGTAAAGGCATTTTACTTTGTTTCATTTGAATCTTGCAGCAACTGGTGTGATCCAGTTTGAGCCTGTGGAAATAAATGTCCTCAGAAGACAATAAATTCCTCCTCTTCTCTTCTCTTCTCTTCTCTTCTCTTCTCTTCTCTTCTCTTCTCTTCTCTTCTCTTCTCTTCTCTTCTCTTCTCTTCTCTTCTCTTCTCTTCTCTTCTCTTCTCTTCTCTTCTCTCCTTCCTCTTCTCTTCTCTTCTCTTCTCTTCTCTTCTCTTCTCTTCTCTTCTCTTCTCTTCTCTTCTCTTCTCTTCTCTTCTCTTCTCTTCTCTTCTCTTCTCTTCTCTTCTCTTCTCTTCTCTTCTCTTCTCTTCTCTCCTTCCTCTTCTATTCTCTTCTCTCCTCTCCTCTCCTCTCCTCTCCTCTCCTCTCCTCTCCTCTCCTCTCCTCTCCTCTCCTCTCCTCTTCTCTTCTCTTCTCTTCTCTTCTCTTCTCTTCTCTTCTCTTCTCTTCTCTCCTCTCCTCTCCTCTCCTCTCCTCTCCTCTCCTCTCCTCTCCTCTCCTCTCCTCTCCTCTCCTCTCCTCTTCTATTCTCTACTCTACAGGTGATGTTCAGGAAGACTGGCTACATCACAGGGCCGATCTACATGACGGGCTGGCACTTCATTGACTTCCCCATGCCCCAGGTAGGGGACTACGAGCTGGAGGTCAGAGGTCGCTATGAGGGAGGAGACGGCCCCATCAGGAAGATCAGGCTTCAGGGTAAGTAAGGGATAGATGGGTTTAATGTAGCCTGGGTAGTATCTGGTTGGTGAATTGAAGGACTGTGTCAATTTGTGGGTGAATCTCAAAAGTATTTTCCTCGATTCCTCAATTGTTTGATTCCTCTCTCCTCACCTTCTTCTCAAAACATCAGTGGGAAGGGAGGAGAGCATCGGAGGAGAAGTGTGTTTTGAGTGTGTTTGTTGTCCGGACAGTGTCTTACCCAGCATGCCTCTTACTGTGTCCCCTCCCCTCCTCCAGGTAAGGCGTCTTTCCTGAGACCCACTCTCAGTCTGGCCGCCATGCTACTGCTGGCCCTGTGCATCGTGGGATTGGGGATATAGAGACGCAGGACGTGTCTGGGTGGACTGTGGGAGATTTGACAGACACAACTCTCACATGGACTTCCTATATCTCGTTATGGACTTCCAATCTTTCCTCAACCTCTTCCTGTCTGTATGTCTTCCCACAACAAAACAGAACACCTTGCCACCATACAGAAATGACCTGCCTAGCTACAGAATTACCTACATCTACAAGAGTTACTGTACTGTAAGACATCCAATAAATCCTTTCTGATTTACAGTACCAGTCAAAAACTTGGACACACCTACTCATTCAAGGGTTTTTCTTTATTTTTACTATTTTCTACATTGTAGAATAATAGTGAAGACATCAAAACTATGAAATAACACATGTAGTAACCAAAAAAGTGTTAAAAAAATCAAAATATATATATAGATTCTTCAAATAGCCACCCTTTGCCTTGATGACAGATTTGCACACTCTTGGCATTCTCTCAACCAGCTTCACCTGGAATGCTTTTCCAACAGTCTTGAAGGAGTTCCCACATATGCTGAGCACTCGTTGGCTGCTTTTCCTTCACTCTGCGGTCCAACTCATCCCACACTATCTCAACTGGGTTGAGGTCGGGGGATTGTGGAGGCCAGGTCATCTGATGCAGCACTCCATCACTCTCCTTATTGGTCAAATATCCCTTACACAGCATGGAAGTGTGTTTTGGATCATTGTCCTGTTGAAAAACAAATGATAGTCCCATTAAGCGCAAACCAGATGGGATGGCGTATCGCTGCAGAATGATGTGGTAGCCATGCTGGTTAAGTGTGCCTTGAATTCTAAATAAATCACAGACAGTGTCACCAGCAAAGCACCCCCACACCATAACACCTCCTCCTCCATGCTTCACGGTGGGAACCACACATGCAGAGATCATCCGTTCACCTACTCTGCGTCTCACAAAGACACAGCGGTTGGAACCAAAAATCTCTAATTTGGACTCATCAGACCAAAGGACAGATTTCCACCGGTCTAATGTCCATTGCTCGTGTTTCTTGGCCTAAGCAAGTCTCTTCTTCTTATTGGTGTCCTTTAGTAGTGGTTTCTTTGCAGCAATTCGACCATGAAGGCCTGATTCACGCGGTCTCCTCTGAACAGTTGATATTGAGATGTGTCTGTTACTTGAACTCTGTGAAGCATTTATTTGGGCTGCAATCTGAGGTGCAGTTAACTCTAATGAATGTATCCTCTGCAGCAGAGGTATCTCTGGGTCTTCCTTTCCTGTGGCGGTCCTCATGAGAGCCAGTTTCATCATATCGCTTGATGGTTTTTGCGACTGAAATGTTCCGTAATGACTGACCTTCATGTCAAAGTAATGATGGACTGTCGCATCTCTTTGCTTATTTGAGCTGTTCTTGCCATAATATGGACTTGGTCTTTTACCAAATCGGGCTATCTTCTGTATACCACCCCTACCTTGTCACAACACAACTGATTAGCTGAAACGCATTAAGAAGGAAAGAAATTCCACAAATTTACTTTTAACAAAACACACCTGTTGGTGACTACCTCATGAAGCTGGTTGAGAGAATTCCAAGAGTGTGCAAAGCTTTCAACAAGGCAAAGGGTGGCTACTTTGAAGAATCTCAAATATAAAATATATTTTGATTTGTTTAACACTTTTTTGGTTACTACATGATTCCATATGTGTTATTTCATAGTTTTGATGTCTTCACTATTAATATACAGTATAGAAAATAGTAAAAAATAAAGAAAAACTCTGGAATGAGTAGGTGTGTCCAAGCTTTTGACTGGTACTGTAGTTATTGAACAGGTACTGAAGGAATTGAACGGGTACTAAAGAGGAATAGATTTTTCAAAATGATGAATCAAATTGTACAATCTTCCCAACATATTCTAGACTCATGTATAAGACAATGACTGACTGTAATCAACACTATACTTACTGTATGACATGTGTAATGAGTAAACTGTAAAGGAATGATCAGAGGAAGATTGTATGTAGCTCAGTCACCAACTACACAGCCTCTTCCTCCCCTTGACGCACCCAGTTGTTTGGAAATGTAGTTTCCACAGGTTTGCCAATTCAAGACGGCACTAGAGTAGAAGTAGTGTGTGTTTATGTTTGATTGATTCGTTGGAGAATACTTTTCAAATTTCTGTAATGGTGCTGTGTGAAAATAGATATTTAGTTTTGGTTCGTTTTCCTGTTTTATGTTTGTTTATCTCTTCATATTCGTACACACACGCTCGGCAGACATGGATATAGCTATAACTAACTCTGCAGAGATTGCTAGCTTTGAATGCTATTCTTTCTTACACTGTACTATACCACATGCTAATCAGCTTTATATTCCTAGTGAATTCTGTCTTCTAGATGCGCAAGGTAACGCCATATCGCCTCGACAATGCCCTGATATTTAGGCTTGTCCAGATTTTTGCGCTGACGATCGCAGAATGTTTTACCTGAATGGTAACAAGAAATCAGGGTTGTAGAATATTGATGTGCTGCTGTTTATTTTGTTGTAGTATTTGTTTTCCATTGCTATGTATATGAGATCATGCTGTAAACTCGTTAAATAGAATACATATGAACGCTCCAGGATTGTAATTATCATGTGAGCGTCACTAAATCTTGAGAATGAAGTGTATTTGTTGTATTACTTTCATGATGCCAACAGAGGGCAGCATTCATTCATTTGCGTTGTTTACAGGTTACAGCAACTCATCTATGAAGACCTACTGCCAAATCAATGTGAAAGGTGCGTCAGTGCCTCTCGAGTGGACCTTTAGCAGTCCTTATAGAGCAGTACCTGTGGAGTGGACCTTTAGCAGTCCTTATAGAGCAGTACCTGTGGGGTGGACCTTTAGCAGTCCTTATAGAGCAGTACCTGTGGAGTGGACCTTTAGCAGTCCTTATAGAGCAGTAGTAGTATTGTGGTGAGTGATATCTGCTGTGGCTTTGACTGTAATGTTCTCAGGAAGGCAATAACAGAAATAAATGGATAAAAACCTGGATAGACCCCCAAATCAGGACTATCATATTGTAACTGAGCCTCCCCCATCTTTCATTTCTCATTCATCTTATGCTTGCTGTCATTCTGGTTATGTTGTTGAGGACAATCACTTGTTCCTCTCTGAGGTAGAGACCTGATTAATATGGTTCTGTTGTTGAGGACAATCACTTGTTCCTCTCGGAGGTAGAGACCTAATTAATAGGGTTCTGTTGTTGAGGACAATCACTTGTTCCTCTCTGAGGTAGAGACCTGATTAATATGGTTCTGTTGTTGAGGACAATTACTTGTTCCTCTCTGAGGTAGAGACCTGATTAATATGGTTCTGTTGTTGAGGACAATCACTTGTTCCTCTCGGAGGTAGAGACCTGATTAATATGGTTCTGTTGTTGAGGACAATCACTTGTTCCTCTCGGAGGTAGAGACCTGATTAATATGGTTCTGTTGTTGAGGACAATCACTTGTTCCTCTCTGAGGTAGAGACCTGATTAATATGGTTCTGTTGTTGAGGACAATCACTTGTTCCTCTCGGAGGTAGAGACCTGATTAATAGGGTTCTGTTGTTGAGGACAATCACTTGTTCCTCTCTGAGGTAGAGACCTGATTAATATGGTTCTGTTGTTGATGACAATTACTTGTTCCTCTCTGAGGTAGAGACCTGATTAATATGGTTCTGTTGTTGAGGACAATCACTTGTTCCTCTCTGAGGTAGAGACCTGATTAATATGGTTCTGTTGTTGAGGACAATCACTTGTTCTTCTCGGAGGTAGAGACCTGATTAATATGGTTCTGTTGTTGAGGACAATCACTTGTTCCTCTCTGAGGTAGAGACCTGATTAATATGGTTCTGTTGTTGAGGACAATCACTTGTTCCTCTCGGAGGTAGAGACCTGATTAATATGGTTCTGTTGTTGAGGACAATCATTTGTTCCTCTCGGAGGTAGAGACCTGATTAATATGGTTCTGTTGTTGAGGACAATCACTTATTCCTCTCGGAGGTAGAGACCTGATTAATATGGTTCTGTTGTTGAGGACAATCACTTATTCCTCTCGGAGGTAGAGACCTGATTAATATGGTTCTGTTGTTGAGGACAATCACTTATTCCTCTCGGAGGTAGAGACCTGATTAATATGGTTCTGTTGTTGATGACAATCACTTGTTCCTCTTTGAGGTAGAGACCCGTCGACGGAGGTAGAGAGAAAGAGAGTGCTGTTGTTACCGTGGTGAAATCAGAAGATGAGTAGAACAGGGAGCCCACAGATTACTGATGAGGGATAGTGTGTGCGGGTGTGTGTGTGTGTGTGTGTGTGTGTGTGTCTTCACGTACAGTATGTGTGTGGCCTTTTTTCTCTCTCTTCTACCTTCATTATCAGCGTCTCTATCCTCTAAATTCTCCCCCTAAATAAATTACAGGAAAGGAGCAACGTACAAATCAATGTAGCCATTATGTGTAAACAATGTTACTGGTAGACAGAGGTGATGCTCTTACTGCTGGAGGCTGATTGGACCTCTGATGAAGCACAGAGAATAGCCTATTCTCTCTGAGAGAGCGAGAGAGAGCGAGAGAGAGAGAGAGAGAGAGAGAGAGAGAGACAGAGAGAGACAGAGAGAGACAGAGAGAGACAGAGAGAGACAGAGACAGAGAGAGTAATGGCTGGAGTAGAGTGAGTGGAATGGTATCAAATACATCGAACACACGGTTTGATGCCATTCCATTTGCTCCATTCCAGTCATTATTATGAGCCGTCCTGCCCTCAGCAACCTCCACTGTTAGATACTAGTTATTGTGGGAGTCAGGCTGACCCTTTCCCATTCTAAACAGAGATTGTATAGAAAATGAGCCAACCTTTCATCAACAATCACATTGATGAACAGAATCGACTTCTTTCATTTGTTCTTTTGATGAAGCACTCAGAATAATGGTGTTTTGTTTTCTGTTGGTGTTATGATTATAATGAGTAGACAAGGAGACCTGTAGAATACTAATAGAAGGGCCTTCAAACATGGTCTGTCAATAGATCACTTCAGAGCATAAATAGATTGCAGCGTGTGGAATATCAGTTTTGCATGATTGTAATCAGGACCAGTGCTCTACAGATACCAATATAGTTCATCTGTAATCATTCTCGTGTGTATTCCACTGACGTCTAAATTCTGCCGTTTGACAATGAAGAAGGTAGGCTACTTCCATGTAGGCATATTTAATATTGGGCAAATATTCAGCATGGTATTCTGTGTGGGGACACTGATATATTATACATATGGAATGCTATTTATTTAGTCATTTGATATTCAGTTTGCCATGTTTCTAGATCAGAGGCCCACTGTCATCATTAGATACAGGGACCTGGGTGAAGAGAGATCTAACGACAACAGTCATGGAGGTGAAGAGCAGCCAGTTTACAGGGTGATTTCATACCTCTCTCACTGCATTTAAAAAACCTCTCTTCCCCTTTGTACCTCTAAATGTATCCTACATATCCTATTTAATACCCACATCTACATCCATATATCATTGATGCATTTGTATTTGCCCACAACAAGGTGCTGTAAATTTGAATAGAAAACACATTTTCCATAATTTAGCAGAAAGGGGGATGCTATGAATAATATAGGGCTCTCAGCATCGGATAGGGAACAGACCTCAATAAAATAGTCCAACCCCATCCGCTATGGGTCTAAAGCAGGACCTACTGTATGTAAAGCGCCATGGATTAGCCTAGCGCTAGGCCATAAATCCCATGCGTTTGGCAGGGCCCCCGGGCCAGGTAGCTATCTCGCTAACGTTACTTCACCTAGGCCCGTGGAGTCCTGTAATGCAATGTAGCCTAGCCTCTACTCTAAATCTAAGACATAAGATGGCCGTACAGAGTGGAATAGATTGAACCCCCTATAATCTAAATGTCCTGGGCCAATGTGATACGTCCGAGGCTATAGAGTATTAGCTGCAGTTAGCGCTGTTAGTGAGGGAACCCGCTGTTCCAAATGGCACCCTATTCCCTATTTAGTGCACTACTTTTGACCAGGGCCTATAGGCACTACTTTTGACATAGGGAATAGGGTGCCATTTGGGAAGCAACCCTTGTGTCAGACCAGGAAGTAATTGCCACATCTGTAGATGCTTTATGGCCCTGTTTACTCTATGAGGAATGGCTTTTTTAAGATGTCCCCTCTCTGCTATAAGGTGGTTCATATACTGGCACTTTGTCAAACTGATGGTCGTCTATAGGGGTATTCCTTCAATGGTAATGACCAAGAGAAGCAAAACCTTGGGCCAGTACAGAGACACAGTGAGTAGAGCAAGAGAAACAATTGTTCTTATTTTCCAATTAAATATCCTTCTATATTAGCCTGGCCCCAGATCTGTTTGTGCTGAATAACAACCATAGGAGGTGGCTGTACCTTTCTATATTAGCCTGGCCCCAGATCTGTTTCTGCCTTTGTGAGCATGATACCTCCTTATAAACCTCTCTTGTTGTCTGTCAGCATTCTGCCAGATATTTCTGCTCCGTCTGCAAAGGGACCCCCCAGACTGATTTGGCAATCGCACCAAACCAAATGCTTTCCTCTTCTCCTCCCCTAAATAACTAACCAGGGCTCTGGCTGGCAAAGCAACGACAGGAAGCAACCCAATCCTCTTTGAGTCCAATTAGAGTTTAACACCAAAGTCTTGTCTTCTTTTTTGGGGTGTCAATTTTGAAATCCTCCAAAAATGTCCTGCCTGAAATATATTTCCTGATTCTAAGAATTCCACTGTAATTGGTTGAAGCACTGCTGATGGCCACTTCCTTTGTCAGTACTACACCTACACGTCCACCATGTCATATTTTGTCAGTTCCCTTTGGTCTTATGAAGATGGAATCATCTAATAAACCAAACTCCCGTGAAGGGAGCGTTCCCTGTCAGTGGTTCCCATCATTCTTCATGTATTGCGCTCAGCCTTGGAGTATGGTACAGCAGAGTAACTATCTTATTAAGGGCTAGCCTGACAACCTCTCACTTAGCAGTAGTGTAGAGCAGAGTAACTATCTTATTAAGGGCTAGCCTGACAACCTCTCACCTAGCAGTAGTGTACAGCAGAGTAAACTATCTTATTAAGGGCTAGCCTGACAACCTCTCACCTAGCAGTAGTGTAGAGCAGAGTAAACTATCGTATTAAGGGCTAGCCTGACAACCTCTCACCTAGCAGTAGTGTAGAGCAGAGTAAACTATCGTATTAAGGGCTAGCCTGACAACCTCTCACCTAGCAGTAGTGTAGAGCAGAGTAAACTATCGTATTAAGGGCTAGCCTGAAAACCTCTCACCTAGCAGTAGTGTAGAGCAGAGTAAACTATCGTATTAAGGGCTAGCCTGACAACCTCTCACCTAGCAGTAGTGTAGAGCAGAGTAACTATCTTATTAAGGGCTAGCCTGACAACCTCTCACCTAGCAGTAGTGTAGAGCAGAGTAACTATCTTATTAAGGGCTAGCCTGACAACCTCACTCCTAGCAGTAGTGTAGAGCAGCAGGCTGACAGATTGGCTGCCAAGCTGATAAAAGGAGAATATGACGCCACCGTGGCCTTGCCTGAAAACACAATGCATCTCAGGACACGGACCCTCGAGGGGCAGTCATCTCATCTCTCTCTCTCTCTCTGCACCTCTCTCTCTCTCCTCCCATCTCTCTCTCTCCTCCCATCTCTCTCTCTCTCTCTCTCTCTCTCTCTCTCTCTCTCTCTCTCTCTCTCTCTCTCTCTCTCTCTCTCTCTCTCTCTCTCTCTCTCTCTCCTCCTCCTCTCTCTCTCCTCCCCTCTCTCTCCTCCCCTACCCCTCTCTCTCTCCTCCCCTCTCTCTCTCTCTCCTCCCCCCTCTCTCTCTCTCTCTCTCTCTCTCTCTCTCTCTCCCTCTCCTCCCTCTCTCTCTCTCTCTCCTCCCCTCTCTCTCTCTCTCTCTCATCCCCCTATCTCTCATCCTCTCTCTCTCTCTCCTCCCCCCCTCTCTCTCTCCTCCCCCAGTATATAAGGGAGTTTATCAAAATTGGGTTTGTTTTCAATTCTTTGTGGATCTCTGTAATCTGTGGAAGTGCAGCTCAGTTCCACCTCATTTTGTGGGCAGTGTGCACATAGCCTGTCTTCTCTTGAGAGCCAGGTATGCCTATGGCGGCCTTTCTCAATAGCAAGGTAATGCTCACTGAGTCTGTACATAGTCAAAGCTTTCCTTAAGTTTGGGTCAGTCACAGTGGTCAGGTATTCTGCAACTGTGTACTCTCTGTTTAGGGCCAAATAGCATTCTAGTTTGCTCAGTTTTTTTGTTAATTCTTTCCAATGTGTCAAGTAACTCTCATTTTGTTTTCTCATGATTTGGTTGGGTCTAATTGTGTTGTTGTTGTTGTTGTCCTGGGGCTCTGTGGGGTCTGTTTGTGTTTGTGAACAGAGCCCCAGAACCAGCTTGCTTAGGGGACTCTTATCCAAGTTCATCTCTCTGTAGGTGATGGCTTTGTTATGGAAGGTTTGGGAATCGCTTCATTTTAAGTGGTTATAGAATTTAACGGCTCTTTTCTGGATTTTGATAATTAGCGGGTATCGGACTAATTCTGCTCTGCATGCATTATTTGGTGTTTTTCGTTGTACACTGAGGATATTTTTGCAGAATTCTGTATGCAGAGTCTCAATTTGGTGTTTGTCCCATTTTGTGAATTCTTGGTTGGTGAGCAGACCCCAGACCTCACAACCATAAAGGGCAATGGGTTCTATAACTGATTCAAGTATTTTTTGCCAGATCCTAATTGGTATGTCGAATTTTATGTTCCTTTTGATGGCATAGAAGGCCCTTCTTGCCTTGTTTCTCAGATTGTTCACAGCTTTGTGGAAGTTACCTGTGGCGCTGATGTTTAGGCCGAGTTATGTATAGTTTTTTGTGTGCTCTAGGGCAACGGTGTCTAGATGGAATTTGTATTTGTGGTCCTGGCAACTGGACCCAGGTCTGACAGAATCTGTGCAGAAGACCTAGGTGCTGCTGTAGGCCCTCCTTGGTTGGTAACAGAAGCACCAGATCATCAGCAAACAGTAGACATTTGACTTCAGATTCTAGTAGGGTGAGGCCGGGTGCTGCAGACTGTTCTAGTGCCCTCGCCAATTCGTTGATATATATGTTGAAGAGGGTGGGGCTTAAACTGAATCCCTGTCTCACCCCACGGCCCTGTGGAAAGAAATGTGTGTGTTTTTTGCCAATTTTAACCGCACACTTGTTGTTTGTGTACATGGATTTTATAATGTCATATGTTTTTCCCCCAACCCCACGTTCCATCAATTTGTATAGCAGACCTTCATGCCAAATTGAGTCAAAAGCTTTTTTGAAATCAACAAAGCATGAGAAGACTTTGCCTTTGTTTTGCTTTATTTGTTTGTCAATTAAGGTGTGCAGGGTGAATACGTGGTCTGTCATACGGTAATTTGGTTAAAAGCCAATTTGACATTTGCTCAGTACATGTTTTCACTGAGGAAATGAACTAGTCTGCTGTTAATGATAATGCAGAGGATTTTCCCAAGGTTGCTGTTGATGCATATCTTCACGGTAGTTATTGGGGTCAAATTTGTGTCCACTTTTGTGGATTGGGGTGATCAGTCCTTGGTTCCAAATATTGGGGAAGATGCCAGAGCTAAGGATGATAAAGAGTTTAAGTATAGCCAATTGGAATTTGTGGTCTGTATATTTTATCATTTCATTGAGGATACCATCAACACCACAGGCCTTTTTGGGTTGGAGGTGTTTGTATTTTGTCCTGTAGTTCATTCAATGTAATTGGAGAATCCAGTGGGTTCTGGTAGTCTTTAATAGTTGATTCTAAAATGTGCATTTGTTCATGTATATTCTTTTGCTGTTTGTTCTTTGTTATAGGGCCAAAAAGATTGGAGAAGTGGTGTACCCATACATCTCCGTTTTGGATAGATAGCTCTTCGTGTTGTTGTTTGTTTAGTGTTTTCCAATTTTCCCAGAAGTGGTTAGAGTCTATCGATTCTTCAATTACATTGAGCTGATTTCTGACATGCTGTTCCTTCTTTTTCCGTAGTGTATTTCTGTATTGTTTTAGTGATTCACCATAGTGAAGGCGTAGGCTCAGGTTTTCTGGGTCTCTATGTTTTTGGTTGGATAGGTTTCTCAATTTCTTTGTTAGGTTTTTGCATTGTTCATTAAACCATTTGTCACTGTTGTTACTTTTCTTCAGTTTTCTGTTTGAGATTTTTAGATTTGATAGGGAAGCTGAGATGTCAAATATACTGTTTAGGTTTTCTAATGGCAAGTTTACACCTTCACTATTACAGTGGAACGTTTTGTCCAGGAAGTTGTCTAAAAGGGATTGAATTTGTTGTTGCCTAATTGTTTTCTGGTAGGTTTCAACACTACTTTCCTTCCATCTATAGCATTTCTTAATATTATTCAGTTCCTTTGGCTTTGATGCCTCATGTTTGAGTATTGCTCTGGTCAAGTAGACTGTGATTTTGCTGTTGTCTGATATGGGTGTCAGTTGGCTGACTGTGAACGCTCTGAGAGACTCTGGGTTGAGGTCAGTGATAAAGTAGTCTACAGTACTACTGCCAAGAGATGAGCTATAGGTGTACCTACCATAGGAGTCCCCTCGAAGCCTACCATTGACTATGTACTGTACATACCCAGCGTGCGACAGAGCTGCAGGAGTCGTGACCCGTTTTTGTTGGTTATGTTGTCGTAGTTGTGCCTAGGGGGGCATATGGGGGAGGGAATGCTGTCACCTCCAGGTAGGGGTTTGTCCCCCTGTGTGCTGAGGGTGTCAGGTTCTTGTCCAGTTCTGGCATTTAGTTCGCCACAGCCTAGTACATGTCCCTGGGTCTGAAATTATTGATTTCCCCCTCCAGGATGGAGAAACTGTCTTCATTAAAGAATGGGGATTCTAGTGGGGGAATATAGGTAGCACACAGGAGGACATTTTTCTCTGTTGAGATAATTTCCTTTTGAATTTCTAGCCAAATGTAAAATGTTCCTGTTTTGATTAATTTCATAGAGTGAGTTAGGTCTGCTGTATACCAAATTAGCATACCCCCTGAGTCCCTTCCCTGTTTCACACCTGGTAGTTTGGTGGATGGGACTACCAGCTCTCTGTAACCTAGAGGGCAACTAGTGAAGTCTTTGGTGAAGTCCAGATTCCTGCTCTTTAGTCCAGATTCCTGCTCTTTAGGCCAAAGGCAGATGATCTCAGGCCTTGGATATTACAGGATGAAAAGTGAAGGCTTTGTGTTCCATAAAGTGTCTAATGTTGTTGGTCGTGTAGTTTGGCCTCAGGCCAGTAATTGTGAGCAGAGCCTGCTGAGCATCTGGTACATGCCATTGTCTTGGGCTAGTGTAAGAGTGTGGGTTGGGCCTGTTTGCCTGCTCACGCCCTGGGCGTATGTGTGACTTTCATGTTGAGGCCCTCTTTGCGGGAGTTGGGGGCATGGGGTGGGTAGGAGGGGTATAGGTCTGATCTGAGGGGGCCTAAATGGGGTGTGGGCATGGTTGACTTGGGGGGGGTGTTAATTGGTGGGGGTGGCAGTGTGGATGTGGCTGGTGGTGCTGTGGTCTGGATGTAGGTCCTCTCTGCGGGGGTCCTCTATGTGTAGGTTTGGGAGAGTGTCTCGCTGGTCTGGGCGAGGTGTCTGTTGATCTGTTGCTCCTGTGTGAGGTGTTGGGTCTTCGGTTGAGGGCGATATCCTTTAGGGTCCGGACGAAGGTGGGCACTGATGCCTTGTAGAGGTGGACCTGGTCGTAAAGGCTGTTCAAGTCTAGGGTGGAGTGGTGGGCCAGGTAGACATTAGGTTTTGAGGCACAGTCTCGCGAAATGCTTCCATTCCCCCGCTGTATGGTGGCAGAGTGAAAGTATTTTTGTGGTAGCAGGGTGGAGATAACCACTTGTGCATTGGGGAAAGTGGAAGAAGCTTTTTCTATCACTCCCTTGAGTGCTGTGGCCACCCTTTCCTGCTGTGTTCTCAGGTTGTTTGTGCCTGTGTGTATTATTATGTGGCAGGGTGATCCTAGTTGGTCTTCAGACAGAAGGTCTAGGGCGCGCTGGGCGTTTGGACACCAGAGTTTAGACACTGTGTTTTTGGAAAAAGTTTATTTACTTGTATGTGTTTCCCGTTTGAGTCCATAAGGAGTACTCTCTCTCTCTCTCTCTCTCTCTCTCTCTCCTCCCCTATCGCTCCCTTTCTCTTTCTTTCTTTATCTCTCGCTCCTCGCTCACTTTCCCTCTCACTCACCTAATGAATGACAGAAAGCTAGGACACTGGGAGAATGCTGGTTAGAGTTCATAATAACGGCGTCAGAGGAGGAGGTACATTACAGTAGTAGACTACCAACTGTGATGAAAATATCACCTCTGGAAGTTTTCATTATTCTGAAAGGTGTTTTGTCTTCATTTGGCTCAGTGATGTGAAATGGGAGCCCAGCATGACTGCTCGGTCTCTCTCTGTGCAGGTTGGTGTTTTGAATGGAGGTTTGTTTGGGAAACTGTCGTGTTTTCTTGGCATGAAGTCGTGTGAAACCCTGTCACACCCCTCCTCCCATCGCCTCTCAAGCTGCCTGCCTCTCAGGCTCAATAGATAGCACAGGCAGGCAGATAATAAAGATATCAGGTTCTGTCACAGTCAAACTCCAGCTGAGACAAAGGGCTTGTGTAAAAGAGTCGTTAGCAACATTACTTCATATAGCCTGAGTACTGAATTACACCTCTCTTCTCGCATGACCATCTGTAGGTCCGCTGCCACAAAGCCTACTGTGGCCTCTGTCCACACCCACACACCTACCTACCCAACACCTGTGGGAAGGCGAGGCGCATGTTATTGGGTTACACATAGAGTGTGATGGATTGGGGATGGGAACACCTCGCGTGGAAAAGAGTTAAAGCATTATCGCCTAATTGAGACAGATGCATTTTTAATCGTTGGCGCGAAGTGAGAGAGGCAAACAAATATGCTAAGTCTGTGAAAAACGCTGACGACGGGCCAGCCAATGGCCATAGGTTGTTCTTAAGAGTTTACAGTGTTCTGTGTTCCCTTCAGTACACCGCACTCATTATACTGGTTCAAGACCTGAGAGTTTGTGGTGCATTTGATTGATGCTGTCTGACATTCCGTTTTTAGAGGTAAAGCACTTTTAAAAGAATAGAAGATTATGCTGATGCAGTAGTCATATAGACAGAGAGAAAGCACGGCTGGTCTAAAAGATGCAGGCGCTGTAGGAATTGTAGACTGACTTCAAGGTGAATTGCATCAGACTGACACAAAGCTCCTCTGCCCTACATATAACCTAGTTCCTTTTCACAATCCTGTTTGCATCATTTGAAAGAGACCCTCTATTAATATTCAAGCAACTTCTCAGTTACAATATTATTTGAGGAGGCGTTGTTACCACATCATTTCAACCCCAGAAAATATATGTGGTGACATTGAGTCAACGTGGAAAACTGATTGGATTTGCAAAAAAGTCTTCAACTAAAGGCATTTTCACCAACTTTAACCTAAATCCAATGACATGGTGACGTTTTGTTTTTGATATCAGGTTGAATTCACGTTAATTGACAACTCATCCAAATGTGGGGGGCATTAGCTGTTGCGAAAGCAGAAGCTACTCTTCCAGGGGTCCACACATAACATGAAACATTACATAATGCAGAACATTAATAGACAAGAACAGCTCAAGGACAGAACTACATACATTTAAAAATGGCACACATAGCCTACATATCAATACATACACACAACATATCTAGGTCAAATAGGGGAGAGGCGTTGTGCCGTGAGGTGTTTCTTTATCTGTTTTTTTTTAAACCAGGTTTGCTGTTCATTTGAGCAATATGAGATGGAAGGGAGTTCCATGCAAAAATGTCTCTATATACTGTAACTGTACGCTTTCTTGAATTTGTTCTGGGCCTCTGTTCTGGGCCAGCTGCAGCTTAACTAGATATTTTTTAGCAGCACTTGACCACACGACTGGACAATAATCAAGATAAGACAAAACTAGAGCCTGCAGGACTTGCTTTGTGGAGTGTGGTGTCAAAAAAGCAGAGCATCTCTTTATTACGGACAGACCTCTCCCCATCTTTACAACCATTGAATCTATATGTTTTGACCATGACAGTTTACAATCTAAGGTAACACCAAGTAGTCTCCTCAACTTGTTCAATAGACACCCCATTCATTACCAGATTCAGCTGAGGTCAAGAGCTTAGGGAATGATTTGTGCTAAATTCAATGCTCTTAGTTTTAGAGATTTTCAGGACCAGTTTATTGCTGGCCACCCATTCCAAAACTGACTGCAACTCCTTCTAAGGGTTTCAGTGACTTCATTAGCTGTGGTTGCTGACACGTATATGGCTGAATCATCAGCGTATATGGACACACATGCTTTGTTCAATGCCAGGAGGTTTGTCATTATTGATCGATAACAATATTTTTTCCACCTGTCCCACACTAACTTTACAAAATTCTAACTTACAAAGCTTTTCTTTCATTATTTGTTTTCATTATATCTGAAAATGTAGCTAGCTAGACTGTCTTACCTGTATACATGGATGGACGCTTCTCCCTCTCTGTCACGGATACCATGGTTGCCCTTAGTTTGACGATGTAATACGGAGACAGGTGTTTTATACAACAGCCTTCTGTGTGTTCTCTTTTCGACTCCGTCTGCATATTTGCAATCAAACGCCAGAATTTTCTCCATCTCCTTAGCTATCATACTCTAATTCCACTGATTTCAAAACTCGGTCCTCCAGAAAGTGGAGAGCAACACTTACGCAGTTCTGCTACGTGATATCGTTCAAAAAAGTAGCGTTAGAAAGGATTACCTATACATACTGACCAGCTCATATTATAGACAGAAGCAGGCTACGTGGCTAAACCAACTAGGCTCGTAATTTAACAATTTTCTTCGTATTTACAGATGGCATACAAGTTTGTTATTAAGGCACATGAAAGTTCACATGTTCCAGAAGGCATTTCAGGCAAAAAACGCACTTTGATAAAAAAACATTCACATGGCTCTCCTGTGAAGTAGTGACGCGCGACATATGCCTAGTTTCCTGAAGCGATTCACACATTGTGATCTCTGCATCCAATGGGTATGGATTCAGCTTTAGAACAGAGTTCTACAGTATTAGTACAAATGTGATCAATACATTACATTTACATTTGAGTCATTTAGCAGACGCTCTTATCCAGAGCGACTTACAGTTAGTGAATACATATTTTTTTCTACTGGCCCCCCGTGGGAATCAAACCCACAACCCCAGCGTTGCAAACACCATGCTCTATCAACTGAGCTACATCCCTGCCGGCCATTCCCTCCCCTACCCTGGACGACACTGGGCCAATTGTGCGCCGCCCATGAGTCTCCCGGTCACGGCCGGCTGCGACAGAGCCTGGATTCGAACCAGGATCTCTAGTGGCAAAGTTAGCACTGCGATGCAGTGCCTTAGACCACTGCGCCACTCAGGAGTTGCATGGCCACCCATTCCAAAACTGACTGCAATACATGTGGATGATCTTGTTCCTGTAGTGTTTGTAAACACCTTGGTAGGTTGATTAATAACTTGAACCAGATTACAGGCACTGGTTACAGTGAGAAGCTTCCTCTTGAGTGGACAGCTTGATGGAAACCAGTCAATATTTAGGTCCCCAAGAAAGTAGACCTCTCTGTTTACATCACATACACTATATAGCATTTCACACACATTATTTAGATACTGACTGTTAACACTTGGTGGCCCAAAATAATAGGCTTTAGATGAGGCAGGTGAACCTGCAGCCAAAGTACTTCAATAACACTTGACATGAGACCTTCTCTAAGCAGTACTGGGATATGGCTCTGAATATACAGTACCAGTCAAACATTTGGACACACCTACTCATTCAAGGGTTGTAGATTAATAGCGAAGACATCAAAACTATGAAATAACACATATGGAATCATGTAGTAACCAAAAAAGTGTTATAGAAATCAAAATATATTTTAGATTTGAGAATCTTCAAAGTAGCCACCCTTTGCCTTGATGACAGCTTTGCACACTCTTGGCATTCTCTCAACCAGCTTCATGAGGTAGTCACCTGGAATGCATTTCAATTAACAGGTGTGCCTTGTTAAAAGTTAATTTGTGGAATTTCTTTCATTCTTAATGCTTTCAGCCAATCAGTTGTGTTTGTGACAAGGTAGGGGTGGTATACAGAAGATATTTTGGTAAAAGACCAAGTCCATATTCTATTTGGTAAAAGACCAAGTCCATATTATGGCAAGAACAGTTCAAATAAGCAAAGAGAAACGACAGTCCATCATTACTTTAAGACATGAAGGTCAGTCAATGCAGAACATTTCAAGAACTTTGAACATTTCTTCAAGTGCAGTCGCAAAAACCATCTAGCACTATGATGAAATTGGCTCTCATGAGGACCACCACAGGAAAGGAAAACCCATAGTTACCTCTGCTGCAGAGGATAAGTTCTCTAGAGTTACCAGCCTCAGAAAATGCAGCCCAAATAACTGCCTCACAGAGTTCAAGTAACAGACACATCTCAACATCAACTGTTCAGAGGAGACTGCGTGAATCAGGCCTTCATGGTTGAATTGCTGCAAAGAAACCACTACTAAAGGACACCAATAAGAAGAAGAGACTTTCTTGGGCCAAGAAACATGAGCAATGGACATTCGACCGGTGGAAATCTGTCCTTAGGTCTGATGAGTCCAAATTTGAGGTTTTTGGTTCCAACCGCCGTGTCTTTGTGAGACGCAGAGTATGTGAACGGATGATCTCTGCATGTGTGGTTCCCACCATGAAGCATGGAGGAGGAGGTGTGATGGTGTGGGGGTGCTTTGCTGGTGACACTGTCTGTGATTTATTTAGAATTCAAGGCACACTTAACCAGCATGGCCACCACAGCATGCTGCAGCGATATGCTATCCCATCTGGTTTGTGCTTAGTGGGACTGTCATTTGTTTTTCAACAGGACAATGACCTAACACACCTCCAGGCTGTGTAAGGACTATTTGACCAAGAAGGAGAGAGATGGAGTGCTGCATCAGATGACCTGGCCTCCACAATCAGCCGACCTCAACCCAATTGAGATGGTTTAGGATGAGTTGAACCGCAGAGTGAAGGAAAAGCAGCCAACAAGTGCTTAGCATATGTGGGAACTCCTTCAAGACTTTTGGAAAAGCATTCCTCATGAAGCTGGTTGAGAGAATGCCAAGAGTGTGCAAAGCTGTCATCAAGGCAAAGGGTGGCTACTTTGAAAAATCTAAAATCTATTTTGATTTGTTTAAAACTTAGTAAAAATAAAGAAAAACCCTTGAATGAGTAGCTGTGTCCACATTTTTGACTCCCCCATAAGCATTCCTGTCTCTTCTGTAGATGTTATATCCTTGTATTGCTACTGCTGTATCATCAAATGAATTATCTAAGTGAGTCTCAGAAATGGCAAATATATGAATGATATCTGATGTTAGCAAGTTATTGATTTCATTAAGCTTATTTCTAAGGCTACATATAATAAGATGGGCTATTTTCAGCCCTTTCCTGGGTAGCTTCTCAGAGATAGACATAATACGGAAAATAACAAACAAAGCAAGAGAAACAAAAATGTACGTTTATCAGTCCATTAATCAGTTGGTGTGTGTAAGTGTATGTGTGTGTTGCGGGGTTGAAGCTACTAACCCATAGGCTTGGCTCTCTAATCCCTTCCAGGCTTTCGGGAGGGAGGGTGGACAATGGCCTGTCATCTCGGATGTAAGCAATGTCCCCACGCGCTCTGGCAGCTTTCATGGCCGGGATAAGTTATTTTATCTTCTGGCGCACAGCTTCAGGATAGTCCTCATTGAGGAAGATGTATGTTCCCCTCAAGTTCATGGCTCTTTCCAGAACCGCTACCTTGTCCTTGAACTTCAGGAACTTGACGGCTATTAGCCTGGGCCTGTCACCTGGGCCGGTGGTGGGTTTTCCAGTCCTGTGGGCGCGCTCCAACTCAATCTTCCTGTGGTCCATCTTCAGTTTCTCCGAGATCATTTCCTTCACTTTGTCCTCAGTATCCGCCCAGGTTTCATGTGGAGATTCTGCAATTCCATCTACAAACAATGTTGTTCTGCCTTGATTGTCCCTCGAGATAATTTGATTTCTCTGTCATTGTTATCATGGATTGACATACAGAACTGATGTCCTCTCTCAATGACTTACAGATTGTTGTCATCTTGCCGTTTTCTTGTTTAAACTCATGGAGCTGACCCTGGGAGAACTGCAAACTGTTCTTCAGGTCCTGGGCCTCTCCATTCTTTTATTAGTTGACTCCACCAGTATTTGGACAAAACACTTGAAGCTATTTTCTTGTTGTTGTAAAAACTGCTTGTAGAACTCTTTCTGTTTGTTTAAAAGATCCTTCACCTGTGATAGAGAGACACCCTGTCTTCAATGGTACTCCCACCAGCTTTGGTCTTTGTCATGGTAGCAACGTAGGCTACGCTGTTACTCCCCGCAATTCCAGACAGGGCAGGTCACAGGGAAGATGGAAACAGCAACAAACAGTAGGGATCTAGACAGCCACAAGCCCGGGATAATCCGTGGTCCCAGCCACAAGGGCTAATCGCGTCACGGGCTGCATTCAAGCCCTCAAGGAAACCCTGCTAGCTTGATAGGCAGCTAACAGTGGCAGCTAGGCCAGCTGATATGCCAAGCTGCTCATCATCAGACCCCCGGTCAGCAGGATCCCTGGACAGATAGCAGCAGTCCCAGCAACTGATGCCAACCGCGTTGCGGGATGAAAATCAAAAGGTAGTAACCAAACTTTTCCAATATAACACTTTTTCAGACACTTTCCAAACTTTCCAAACCAACAAACCGAGCGCTGCCTCATTCCGCGTTCAACAGGAAGTGACGTTGAGGCTTACCATCAGACATCTGTGCCCAGTGGGATGTTGTTGCTCTTCACTTCATCGTTGATCCACAGTGAATACAACAATCAGAGATAGAACAGGTGAATGATCCCACAACACTTGATTTCTCAGCTATCTCTGTGGGTTGACTGGGTTGAGAAAGGGTTTATTTCTCGGCTATCTCTGTGTGTTGACTGGGTTCAGAAAGGGTTTATTTCTCAGCTATCTATGTGGGTTGACTGGGTTCAGAAAGGGTTTATTTCTCAGCTATCTCTGTGGGTTGACTGGGTTCAGAAAGGGTTTATTTTGAAATGACAGCTCAAAAAACAGATCCTAGAGATTCGTTTTAACTGTGTACTGCCAGGGCTCACCCAGTAATTTGGCACCTGAGGAGAACTAGCTAGATATCAAAAAGAAGATGTCTTAGCGTTGCCGGGGTTTGGTAATGAGATGCAGACATTTCTCCCTTGTTGCCATCTGTCGCCTGAGTAAAGCTCAAGGGACTTTACTTTTAGTTTCCGTCCCATGCAAACTGTGTGTGTGTGTGTGCATATGCGTGTGTGTGTGCGTGCGTGTGTATGTGCGTGTGTGTGTGTGTGTGTGTGTGCATGTGTGTGTGTGTGTGTGTGTGTGTGTGTGTGTGTGTGTGTGTGTGTGTGTGTGTGTGTGTGCATGTGTGTGTGTGTGTGCGTGTGTGTGCGTGCGTGTGTAAAACACCTCTCTATGCTTCTACTACATGACTAGTAGAGCTGGGTCAAGGCCAATGGGGAACACAGCTGTTAGACTGTTGCTTGTTTACACTCAGACATTATTCTGTTTTAACCATCATCTAATATGTGCTATATTTCATAAGTGACTATAACGATCATGAGATGATGAGTGTTGGTTAAATAACACATTTTGCTAAAGGAAATGGGAAATATAGGTAAACCTCAATGTAATATTTACCCAAACTACAAAGTCTTTAAATAGTTATGATAATACACCATGTTGTACTGTATAACCATGTATATAAACACAGTGTTGTTTGGGTAGTATACCATGTTGTACTGTATAATCATGTACAGTGGGGAGAACAAGTATTTGATACACTGCCGATTTTGCAGGTTTTCCTACTTACAAAGCATGGAGAGGTCTGTAATGTTTATCATAGGTACACTTTAACTGTGAGAGACGGAATCTAAAACAAAAATCCAGAAAATCACATTGTATGATTTTTAAGTAATTAATTTGCATTTTATTGCATGACATAAGTATTTGATCACCTACCAACAAGTAAGAATTCCGGCTCTCACAGACCTGTTAGTTTTTCTTTAAGAAGCCCTCCTGTTCTGCACTCATTACCTGTATTAACTGCACCTGTTTGAACTTGTTACCTGTATAAAAGACACCTGTCCACACACTCAGTCAAACAGACTCCAACCTCTCCACAATGGCCAAGACCAGAGAGCTGTGTGAGGACATCAGGGATAAAAGTGTAGACCTGCACAAGGCTGGGATGGGCTACAGGACAATAGGCAAGCAGCTTGGTGAGAAGGCAACAACTGTTGGCGCAATTATTAGAAAATGGAAGAAGTTCAAGATGACGGTCAATCACCCTCGGTCTGGGGCTCCATGTAAGATCTCACCTCGTGGGGCATCAATGATCATGAGGAAGGTGAGGGATCAGCCCAGAACTACACAGCAGGACCTGGTCAATGACCTGAAGAGAGCTGGGACCACAGTCTCAAAGAAAACCATTAGTAACACACTACGCCGTCATGGATTAAATTCCTGCAGCGCACGCAAGGTCCCCCTGCTCAAGCCAGCGCATGTCCAGGCCCATCTGAAGTTTGCCAATGACCATCTGGATGATCCAGAGGAGGAATGGGAAAAGGTAATGTGGTCTGATGAGACAAAAATATAGCTTTTTGGTCTAAACTCCACTCGCCGTGTTTGGAGGAAGAAGAAGGATGAGTACAACCCCAAGAACACCATCCCAACCGTGAAGCATGGAGGTGGAAACATCATTCTTTGGGGATGCTTTTCTGCAAAGGGGACAGGACGACTGCACCGTATTGAGGGGATGATGGATGGGGCCATGTATCGTGAGATCTTGGCCAACAACCTCTTTCCCTCAGTAAGAGCATTGAAGATGGGTCGTGGCTGGGTCTTCCAGCATCACAACGACCAAAAACACACAGCCAGGGCAACTAAGGAGTGGCTCCGTAAGAAGCATCTCAAGGTCCTGGAGTGGTCTAGCCAGTCTCCAGACCTGAACCCAATAGAAAATCTTTGGAGGGAGCTAAAAGTTCGTATTGCCCAGCGACAGCCCCAAAACCTGAAGGATCTGGAGAAGGTCTGTATGGAGGAGTGGGCCAAAGTCCCTTCTGCAGTGTGTGCAAACCTGGTCAAGACCTACAGGAAACGTATGATCTCTGTAATTGCAAACAAAGGTTTCTGTACCAAATATTAAGTTCTGCTTTTCTGATGTATCAAATACTTATGTCATGCAATAAAATGCAAATTAATTACTTAAAAATCATACAATGTGATTTTCTGGATTTTTTTTTATTCCTTCTCTCACAGTTGAAGTGTACATATGATAAAAAATTACAGACCCCTACATGCTTTGTAAGTGGGAAAACCTGCAAAATCGGCAGTGTATCAAATACTTGTTCTCCCCACTGTATATAAACAAAGTGTTGTTTGGGTAATACACCATGTTGTACTGTATAACCATGTATATAAACACAGTGTTGTTTGGGTAATATACTATGTTGTACTGTATAACCATGTATAGAAACACAGTGTTGTTTGGGTAATACACCATGTTGTACATAGATGTTACACCAGGGAGGTGATTGGCCCTGCAGACTGTAAGTCATTTTATCGGTCTCTGTCTCTCTGTGTAGGAGGCAATGTTCCTGTGATCCATAATGCTTAATTTTAGATCCAGACAGAGTGAGAGGTAGCGCGAGAGAGAGCGCGAGAGAGAGAGAGAGCGAGAGAGAGAGAGAGAGATTGCTTTCATAGATCAGATACCATCTTAGCATATAGCTATAGTGAAATCATCTTTATCACTATGTGACATTTTGGCATCACTTAGTCCCTTCCAATAAGAAAGAGAGAGAAAGAGAGAGAGAAGGGGGGAGAGAGAGAGCACGAATGAGCGAGAGAGGAGAGAGAGAGAGAGAGAGAGAGAGAGAGAGAGAGAGAGAGAGAGAGAGAGAGAGAGAGAGAGAGAGAGAGAGAGAGAGAGAGAGAGAGAGAGAGAGAGAGAGATGGAGAGAGAAATGAGAGAGACAGAGAGAGAGGAAACCATTCAATATTCATCTGATCTGTGTGTTATTATTCCAGATGAGTCAGCTGAACTGGAGACTGATGGCCTATACAGGATGCTGAGGTGAATGTATGCAGAGGACAGTGGAAGGTAATTAGACTTGATATTTTCACACTGCTGAACCGAGCCGAACCAAGCCGAGTAAAGCCAAGCCGAGTAAAGCCAAGCCGAGTAAAGCCAAGCCGAGTAAAACCAAGCCGAGTAAAGCCAAGCTGAGTAAAGCCAAGCTGAGTAAAACCAAGCTGAGTAAAACCAAGCTGAGAAAATCCAAGCTGAGTAAAACCAAGCTGAGTAAAACCAAGCTGACTAAAGCCAAGCTGAGTAAAGCCAAGCTGAGTAAAGCCAAGCTGAGTAAAACCAAGCTGAGTAAAGCCAAGCTGAGTAAAGCCAAGCTGAGTAAAACCAAGCTGAGTAAAGCCAAGCTGAGTAAAGCCAAGCTGAGTAAAGCCAAGCTGAGTAAAGCCAAGCTGAGTAAAGCCAAGCTGAGTAAAGCCAAGCTGAGTAAAGCCAAGCTGAGTAAAACCAAGCTGAGTAAAGCCAAGCTGAGTAAAGCCAAGCTGAGTAAAACCAAGCTGAGTAAAACCAAGCTGAGTAAAGCCAAGCTGAGTAAAGCCAAGCTGAGTAAAACCAAGCTGAGTAAAGCCAAGCTGAGTAAAACCAAGCTGAGTAAAACCAAGCTGAGAAAATCCAAGCTGAGTAAAGCCAAGCTGAGTAAAGCCAAGCTGAGTAAAGCCAAGCTGAGTAAAACCAAGCTGAGTAAAGCCAAGCTGAGTAAAGCCAAGCTGAGTAAAGCCAAGCTGAGTAAAACCAAGCTGAGTAAAACCAAGCTGAGTAAAGCCAAGCTGAGTAAAACCAAGCTGAGTAAAACCAAGCTGAGAAAAACCAAGCTGAGTAAAACCAAGCTGAGTAAAGCCAAGCTGAGTAAAGCCAAGCTGAGTAAAGCCAAGCTGAGTAAAACCAAGCTGAGTAAAACCAAGCTGTGTAAAGCCAAGCTGAGTAAAACCAAGCTGAGTAAAACCAAGCTGAGTAAAACCAAGCTGAGTAAAGCCAAGCTGAGTAAAACCAAGCTGAGTAAAGCCAAGCTGAGTAAAGCCAAGCTGAGTAAAGCCAAGCTGAGTAAAACCAAGCTGAGTAAAGCCAAGCTGAGTAAAGCCAAGCTGAGTAAAACCAAGCTGAGTAAAGCCAAGCTGAGTAAAGCCAAGCTGAGTAAAACCAAACTGAGTAAAACCAAACTGTGCCGGCCCGTTTATTCATCCATCAATGTTGCTGGAATGTGAAAGAAAAGTATCCAAACCAGCAAATTACAGTTTGGGTGTGTCAATCTGCATGCAGATATTGATAGTAGTCTCTATCATTGGTTTGTGAGGATGGGTTGGAGATAGTTCTACACATGTTGAAGCCCCTATAAGCACCTATTGGTCAGACAGAAGGCGTCAATGAACAGTAGCTCCACTCAGTACAGGCTGTGTGATCCTACAGCCTGGTCAGTCTGTGATGGATGACATTGTGATACGGTGGCGTAGCAGCAGCGCCTCATTTCCAGTGTGCCTGAATATTACACAAATGAGCTCAGCCAGATCCCCCAGCCTAGTCCCCTGTCACTGGGCAGCGGTGTGAAGGCAGGTTAGTTAGCGCTGCCTATTCCCCTGTCACTGGGCAGCGGTGTGAAGGCAGGTTAGTTAGCGCTGCTTAGTCCCCTGTCACTGGGCAGTGGTGTGAAGGCAGGTTAGTTAGCGCTGCTTAGTCCCCTGTCACTGGGCAGTGGTGTGAAGGCAGGTTAGTTAGCGCTGCCTAGTCCCCTGTCACTGGGCAGCGGTGTGAAGGCAGGTTAGTTAGCGCTGCCTAGTCCCCTGTCACTGGGCAGGGGTGTGAAGGCAGGTTAGTTAGCGCTGCCTAGTCCCCTGTCACTGGGCAGTGGTGTGAAGGCAGGTTAGTTAGCGCTGCCTATTCCCCTGTCACTGGGCAGCGGTGTGAAGGCAGGTTAGTTAGCGCTGCTTAGTCCCCTGTCACTGGGCAGTGGTGTGAAGGCAGGTTAGTTAGCGCTGCCTAGTCCCCTGTCACTGGGCAGCGGTGTGAAGGCAGGTTAGTTAGCGCTGCCTAGTCCCCTGTCACTGGGCAGGGGTGTGAAGGCAGGTTAGTTAGCGCTGCCTAGTCCCCTGTCACTGGGCAGTGGTGTGAAGGCAGGTTAGTTAGCGCTGCCTAGTCCCCTGTCACTGGGCAGCGGTGTGAAGGCAGGTTAGTTAGCGCTGCCTATTCCCCTGTCACTGGGCAGAGGTGTGAAGGCAGGTTAGTTAGCGCTGCCTAGTCCCCTGTCACTGGGCAGTGGTGTGAAGGCAGGTTAGTTAGCGCTGCCTATTCCCCTGTCACTGGGCAGCGGTGTGAAGGCAGGTTAGTTAGCGCTGCCTAGTCCCCTGTCACTGGGCAGAGGTGTGAAGGCAGGTTAGTTAGCGCTGCCTAGTCCCCTGTCACTGGGCAGTGGTGTGAAGGCAGGTTAGTTAGCGCTGCCTATTCCCCTGTCACTGGGCAGCGGTGTGAAGGCAGGTTAGTTAGCGCTGCCTAGTCCCCTGTCACTGGGCAGAGGTGTGAAGGCAGGTTAGTTAGCGCTGCCTAGTCCCCTGTCACTGGGCAGTGGTGTGAAGGCAGGTTAGTTAGCGCTGCCTATTCCCCTGTCACTGGGCAGTGGTGTGAAGGCAGGTTAGTTAGCGCTGCCTAGTCCCCTGTCACTGGGCAGCGGTGTGAAGGCAGGTTAGTTAGCGCTGCCTAGTCCCCTGTCACTGGGCAGTGGTGTGAAGGCAGGTTAGTTAGCGCTGCCTATTCCCCTGTCACTGGGCAGCGGTGTGAAGGCAGGTTAGTTAGCGCTGCCTATTCCCCTGTCACTGGGCAGCGGTGTGAAGGCAGGTTAGTTAGCGCTGCCTAGTCCCCTGTCACTGGGCAGAGGTGTGAAGGCAGGTTAGTTAGCGCTGCCTTGTCCCCTGTCACTGGGCAGCGGTGTGAAGGCAGGTTAGTTAGCGCTGCTAATAACTTCCCATTTGAAGTGAGCGTGGTTCTGTAAGAAAAAAGAAAGAAAGAACTGAATAGAAATCCACGCGCAACGCCACGTTAAATCCACAAGCTTTCACACTAGCGGTCAAATTCCACCCATCGTTCTCTGTTTAAGTCGAGGACCTCTGAAGACTACAGTCTGAATGAAGTAGCTAAGTAACAAGGCAAGCTACATCAATGAGCTAAAACACAAAGACCTCCATGTATTCCTCTGACCTGTAACGTTTATCCTGTCTCCCATGTGGGAGGGGTTACAGCAGGGTACAAAGGTCATCACCTCTGTGTGTGGGAACGTCAAGGAGGTCAAGGGGTCAGTGTCAGGGTGATGCATTACACTGCCTTCAAACTCAACTAGACTCTGTATGACAGTATGAGATGTGTCTTACTGATACACAATATAGAGAGAGAGAGAGAGAGAGAGAGAGAGAGAGATTGCTTTCATAGATCAGAATCCATCTTATCGTATAGCTATGGTGAAATCATATTTATCACTATGTGACATTTTGGCATCACTTAGTCCCTTCCCATAATTCCCTTGAGCACGAAGCAGAACTCCAGAAATGCAGATGGTGTGTATAGGTGGATTATCCTATGACCTTTGACACCTGGGTGACCCTGAACACACTGCTGTTAGCTGACCCCTGCTGGGTGACATGTCTTTAGAGAGGAGAGAGAATCTGTTCCAGGGAGTACCAACATCTGGTGGGTTCTTACTCAGCATGTTGCCCTCTGAATGAGGAGCGGTCAAGGAGCGCTCGCTGAATGACTGGTATTTGTATTTGTATTTAAAAAATCTGATTCTACTGCTTGCATAAGTTACCTGATGTGGAATAGAGTTCCATGTAGTCATGGCTCTATGTAGTACTGTGCGCCTCCCATAGTCTGTTCTGGACTTGGTGCATCCTTATCGACTAGAGAAGCTGTCAATACTTGTTAACTAAGCCATAACTGCATCTTTATCAACAGTTGTTGTTGGAATACACTATCTAGTTAAGAGGGAGGAACAGGTTATTATGTACGTGTTGGCTCACAGTGCCGTCCATTTAATTAGCTGGAATCCTCAATCCATCAGATGTTGCAGAGCAGATATCATTATTACACTTCACTGATTTGTTCCATTATTAGCCCATCTTCTGAGATATATTATTTAGCACTACAAAACATACTTTATGGGTGCAATTTAGTTGCGGACGACCAAGTAATCGGCTTCATTTTGTTGATTAAGCTCGTTAGATTTGATTTGGCAGATAGTTAATCAATCTGGTTTGGCTACTTATTGGTGTAAATCCTGTTTCTTAGCCTCTGATCCTTTGGATCCCCTAAAGACTGATTTAGACTGGTTTAGACTAAAGACTGGTTTAGACTGGTTTAGACTAAAGACTGGTTTAGATTAAAGATTGGTTTAGACTAAAGACTGGTTTAGATTGGTTTAGACTAAAGACTGGTTTAGATTAAAGATTGGTTTAGACTAAAGACTGGTTTAGACTGGTTTAGACTAAAGACTGGTTTAGACTAAAGATTGGTTTAGACTGGTTTAGATTAAAGACTGGTGTAGTCTAAAGACTGGTTTAGACTAACTGGCCTGGAAGAATGAATTGGAAAGCTCTAAAATCTTTAAAGGGTTAAGATGGATCACACAGGATGGATTACTCCTCAGTTCTGATTACAGCTCTCAGTGTTTTTTAGGGTCAGGGTCTTTTTGAATGATTAAATGACATCATCTGCCCTCAATGTCTAATACAAATTAATTTAAATCTAGTTCATTATTTTTAGATTGAGAAAGTATTTATTTGTAGAAGTTTGGGTTGCACTTTATTCGTCTGAGGTGTTTACCAAGGACATGAGTTTGATTGGTCTATAGAAAGGCACATTTATATTCCATGTTCTTTTTGAAAAACAACAAGCATTTTGGGTAAGGTACTAATCACAGCGTGCAGTGCTTTGTTTGTGAAGGAGTTTGAGGTCACAGTGTTCTGCTGCTTTATTGAACATAATAATTCCCTCAATATAATTACATTCTTTGTGGGCGATCACTTTGTCTTCTCCAAAGATAGAACATTGTGTTTAGGTAAATTGTCTGCACCCCTCTTTGGGTACTTTATAACAGTGTGAAAAGGAGGTCAGCATCATTTGAAGACCCTCATCAGACAATAATACCAGTGTGTGAGTGTGTGTGTGTGTGTGTGTGTGTGTGTGTGTGTGTGTGTGTGTGTGTTTGTGTGTGTGTGTGTGTGTGTGTGTGTGTGTGTGTGTGTGTGTGTGTGTGTGTGTGTGTTTGAGAGAGCGAGACCGTGGGTCTGTGTGTTGGTGTGTGTGTTCAGTCTTTAGGTTTTATCAGTACAGGCTAGTGTCAACAGAGACACAACAACAGTAGCATAAACCATAAACGCTGCCTCTACTGCCAGTTAGCCAGGTCGTCAACCTGATGTGTATATGTACGTGTGTGTGTGTGTGTGTGTGTGTGTGTGTGTGTGTGTGTGTGTGTGCAATTGTACTGTGTCCATCAACATTTACATCAATTAGATAAACTGGTAAGGTGGACTGGCATTCATAGCACAGTATTGATTTGATTGGGGAATCTACTAACAAGAATGTTGACCACATCCAAGCAATGCATGGATGTGTGTGCGTGTGTGTATATGTGCGTGCATGTGTGTGTTGTTGTCAGTGTATAGGGTGTGGCGGAATCCAATTTCAGCTAATTTGAGTCAGTAATTAAAATGTATTTTGCCACTACAATTCAGCTCTACATCATTTATCTGGCCCATTAAAAAGATAAATGGACATTCTTTGGATGCGTCCCAAATAGCACCCTATTCCCTACATGGTGCACTACTTTTGACCAGAATGTCCATTTATCTTTTTAATGGGCCAGATAAATGATGTAGAGCTGAATTGTAGTGGCAAAATACATTTTAATTACTGACTCAAATTAGCTGAAATTGGATTCCGCCACACCCTATACACTGACAACAACACACACATGCACGCACATATACACACACGCACACACATCAATGCATTGCTTGGATGTGGTCAACATTCTTGTTAGTAGATTCCCTAATCAAATCAATACTGTGCTATGAAGGCCAGTCTGCCTCACCAGTTTATCTAATAGGGAAGAGGTTGCAATTTGGGATTCAGCCTTTGTATCCGACTAAAACTACCCACTTTGAAAATAAAAGCTTTTTACAACTACTTGCAAAATTTATAAATTCATTGCATCGTTAACACAGAAATAATGCATGGACGTTATCTATTCTTTAATTGATGTAAAGGCAGTATATTTTATTGGCTTTTTCATTCAACATATAAACAGTGGTGTGGGATTGCGCTTGTCTAATGCCCATAGTTGGATTAATGTTCTACGGTCTATTAATGTTTTTTTTTTTTACATCTATTCATGAGGCTGGATAGTTGTGGATGGCTTCCCTGTTACACAGTACTAAGGGTACGGTATTGTTCCCTGGCGAACAATAAGATCAAAATGCACATCATGTACCTTCAGAGGTTCACATGACGATGTCAAATTTTTCGTACCCCATATTTTGAATATAAAGGTACAGTCATCAGATTCACTCTCAAAAAAAGGGGTACAATGTGAAGGTGCATTTCTGTTTCCCAGGATACAAACTTATTTTGTGTACCCTCAATACCCTTAATATCCACCATAAGGTACCATTATGAATTTATACCACCTAAAAGGATCTAAGGGCTTTGTCACTGGGGTGGTACCCTAAAAAGGAAAATTTGTACCATCATTATTATCATCATATATCCCAGCATGCTTTATTGCAGGTAGAGGGCATTCGGAAAGTATTCAGACACCTTCACTTTTTCCACATTTTGTTACGTTACAGCCTTATTCTAAAATGGATTAAATCAGTTTTTTTCCCTCAACAAACTACACACAATACCCCATAATGACAAAGCAAAAACAGGTTTTTAGAAATTGTAGCAAAAAAACAACATCAAAAAACAAAATATCACATTTACATTAGTATTCAGACCATTTACTAAGTACTTTGTTGAAGCACCTTTGTCAGTGATTACAGCCTTGAGTCTTCTTGGGTATGACGCTACAAGCTTGGCACACCTGTATTTGGGGAGTTTCTCCCATTCTTCTCTGCAGATCCTCTCAAGCTCTGTCAGGTTGGATGGGGAGCGTCGCTGCACAGCTATTTTCAGGTCTCTCCAGAGATGTTCAATCGGCTTCAAGTCCAGGCTCTGGCTGGGCCACTCAAGGACATTCAGAGATTTGTCCCGAAGCCACTCCTGCGTTGTCTTTGCTGTGTGCGTAGGGTCGTTGTCCTGTTGGAAGGTGAACCTTCATCCCTGTCTGAGCGCTCTGGACCAGGTTTTCATCAAGGATCTCTCTGTACTTTGCTCCGTTCATCTTTCCCTCGATCCTGACTAGTCTCCCAGTCCCTGCCGCTGAAAAACATCCCCACAGCATGATGCTGTCACCACCATGCTTCACTGTAGGGATGGTGCTAGGTTTCCTCCAGACGTGACGCTTGGCATTCAGGCCAAAGTGTTCAATCTTGGTTTCATCAGACCAGAGAATCTTGTTTCTCATGGTCTGAGAGTCCTTTAGGTGCCTTTTGGCAAACTCCAAGCGGGCTGTCATGTGCCTTTTACTGAGGAGTGGCTTCCATCTGGCCACTCTACCATAAAGGCCTGATGGGTGGAGTGCTGCAGAGATGGTTGTCCTTCTGGAAAATTCTCAGATCTCCACAGAAGAACTCTGGAGCTCTGTCAGAGTGACCATCGGGTTCTTGGTCACCTCCCTGACCAAGGCCCTTCTCCCCCGATTGCTCAGTTTGGCCTGGCGGCAAGCTCTAGGAAGAGTCTTGGTGGTTCCAAACTTCTTCCATTTAAGAATGATGGAGGCCACTGTGTTCTTGGGGGCCTTCAATGCTGCAGAAATTTTTTGGTACCCTGTGCCTCGACACAATCCTATATCGGAGCTCTACGGACAATTCCTTCGACCTCATGGCTTGGTTTTTGCTCTGACATGCACTGTCTATTGCGGGACCTTATATAGACAGGTGTGTGCCTTTCCAAATCATGTCCAATCAATTGAATTTACCACAGGTGAAATTTTTTTACATTAACCCATTTTAGAATAAGGCTGTAAGGTAGTAAAATGTGGAAAAAGTGATGGGGTCTGATTACTTTCCGAATGCACTGTAGATTATTTTTTATTTTCTTTTATATATATCTGTGTTTTGCATGTACATTGATTGATTGATTGATTGATTGATCTTATGCTACACAAAAACAGTGTATGAGCTGGCAACTTTGTATTTTATGCCATGTGATACAGTCAATCCCCGTGAGCTGATTGGACAAGGATGACGTTGTCCTCAACCTACGCATGCACACACACACACACGCACACACACACACACACACACACACACACACACACACACACACACACACACACACACACACACACACACACACACACACACGCACGCACACACTGACATACACACACATCTTGAAAAGGAACCACTGAAGGGGGTGGTGTGAGTGGAGTTAGGGTTAGTGGAGCGGAGCGGAGAGGTGGGGTTGTTTGATATAGATCCGGGCACTCCGCTGCTGCACTGTTTAATTGATGGATGTGCTCGGTACAGGACACTGATGGACTCACTCTCGGCCCTTTCCCCATCGACCACCTCCAGCCTCACTGGTGTGAAATAGTCAATTACTGCTGGGCCTATTGGCTGTAACAGGCCAATGAGCAAACGGCTGCTATGGGACTCTGATGGGACTCGGTGATTATGAGGTGATGGGACAGGACCTGTGTGTGTGTGTGTGTGTGTGTGTGTGTGTGTGTGTGTGTGTGTGTGTGTGTGTGTGTGTGTGTGTGTAGGTGATGAGCCAGGACAAGGGGACCCCATGTATGGTTCGTTATGGATCTTTTCCACCAACAGCTGTTCCTCGTCTGGTTTGATCACAGAAGAGGAGGGGGGTTAATTGATATGGTCTGATCACTCTAATCAGAGAAGAGCGGTTGATATGGTCTGATCACTCTAATCAGAGAAGAGCGGTTGATATGGTCTGATCACTCTAATCAGAGAAGAGGGGTTGGTTGGAGAGCAGTTGAAATACTATTTGAAATAATTTCTAAAACTTTAGCTGGGCTTGATTGAGAACCAATTGAATAGTCGCAGCAGTGCAAACGTCGGCCATGTAGCAATCCAGGCAGGCCAAAGGAAACTGTGAAAGGATTTGAAAGATTTCAAATAGTATTTGAATCCAGGTCAGTTGGAGAGACAGGAATCTACTTCTCTCAGGGCCACATCAGTGTTCTTATATTAGCCCTCTTCTGACCTCCATTGACTCATACTTTGTGAGCCATAGTATGATGCTGTTCAGAGACACAGGGTCAACCATCAGACCACCATGGGGTATAAATCCACCTATTAGAAGCTGTTTAGGAGCTAATAGAAGAAAGTCTCATTCCAAAGATCTCTACAAATCATTGGTTGCCTTTTTTATAAGGATAGTTGTCAATGTATTCAATTGCTGACCCGCTAAAAAGCTGCTCCCTGACCCTAAACATGCTAGAGATGGAATACATTGTTTTGGTTAACTGGACCCCTTGACCAGTATGACTGATAGCATGTGTTTCATGTCTGTAAGAATCCCTTACTCTACTGGTTTAGTGAAACCCTCATGTTCTAGGTCAGATAGTATAGCTCTCTCAGGATATTGTCACACATTGGAAGCAGGGGACCATGACGGAGGGAGATACACATGGCGTACTGTACTTCACATGCTGTCAGGACCTGCTATCATTTGTCTCACTGTGTCTCTGACAGACAGACAGTACAGCTGTTTTCAGATGGGGGAGTTTTCCATACAGTATGTGCTAGCTAAGCTCCTATCTACTGTACATTGATAGACTCAATGTATTTATATGACCGAACGCACAGTTTCTAAATCACATGTCTTCAATACATTCATGTTTGCATAAAGATTCAGCATGGATAAGAAATCTACCAAACGTGGAGCATTTTGTTCACGGTCTATGGAAATGGACGTGTAGCTCTACACATGTGTTAACAGCCAATGGTTGAAGCAGCTGCAGCAGCTCCAGAGCACTCGTCACCACACTGGTTATAAAGTAACAATGCACTCATTCTGTGCAATAATGTATCTAAATGTGAGGGTATTTACAGCTAATAGAGAAGCATGGGGTAAAATCTGCTAGATTACAGTATATAACTGGTGAAATTGATCATTTTTCCATATCTTGCTGTTATTGTATAAGAGTGCACAGCTGGTGTCCACGGTTCAGGTAAAGCGATTGGCTTCCTTGTGGAATAGAACATGTTTAGAACATGGTAATAGCATGCTTGGTAAAGAGACCATGGTAGGCTCACTTGCATTCATGCCTGGCCCATTAAAATCTTACTTAGACAGGATGCCTGGCCCATTCAAATCTTGCTAAGACAGAATGCCTGGACCATTAAAACCTTTCTTATATAGAATGTGAATACCCAGTGTTGTTGATGATAGATGAAGCAGCTAAAGTGGGAACACCTGTAAGTATTCAGAGATCAGCAAAGATGTGACATCATCATTTACATGAGGTTAGACTACTTGTATGTTCCGGAAGCGTCACGCATCCCATGTATGTACACTTATGTTCTTCCTTTTGAGCCCTCTCTCTCTATCTCTCTCTCTCTCTCTCTCTCTCTCTCTCTCTCTCTCTCTCTCTCTCTCTCTCTCTCTCTCTCCCTCTCCCTCTCCCTCTCCCTCTCCCTCTCCCTCTCTCTCTCTCTCTCTCTTTTTCTCTCTCTCTCTCTCTCCCTCTCCCTCTCCCTCTCCCTCTCCCTCTCCCTCTCCCTCTCTCTCTCTCTCTCTCTTTTTCTCCCTCCATCCCTCACTCTCTGTGTAATGAGAACATTGGCTGTCATTACAGCCGTGGTTGGGTTAGAGTGAGGTAGTGGTAGAGGGATGGAGTGATGGTTGATGGCTTTGTACGGATGGTTATTTGGAGCAATGGAAAGATGGAGGAGAGCGAGGAGAGATGGAAGAGTTTGACTGATGATCGGGACAGAGACTGGAGTGGTCTGTTAATTGGTCATAATGGGCTATCATTAGGGAACTGCCAGTTGTAGAAAAGGCTGAAGCCATGTTAGGCTTGCTGTAGTCGGAAGTCCAAAACCTTTAAAGGCTTTAAAGGGCACTTTCATGTTTTGGATGTTTTAGCATCTTGTAATAGTTTTGGATGAGCTTCATTGCAGGTTTAGGTTAAATGGAGAAATGGATGGCTTTTACTGACAAGAGGGTGTAGGTTGATGGTATCCCTACTAGAGAGATAGCCTAATGGCATATATTGGATAATTGCCTTGAGGCCTAACATTAGATAATTTACTCATTTATGAACAGGATATCTGTAGACCTACGAGTATCATTTGTCATTGAGAACCCCGCCCCCCGCCCTAATACATAGTATTATGATGCTGGATAGCTGTATCAGCTGTCAGACCTTCACCCATTGAGATGTGAGTGTCACGACTTCGACCGAGGCTGCCTCCCCTCCTTGTTCGAGCAGGCTTCGGCGTTCGTCGTCACCGGCTTACTAACCACTGCCGCCCCAATCATCATCACAATTGTCTTGTCTTGTCAATCACACACACCTGGTTCCTATCCCCTAATTACTTCGTGTATAAGTGTTCCCTCTGCCCCCTTGTCCTTGTGGGTGATTGTTATTTGTGAGAGTAGTGTAGCTTGGTGGCTACTCGTAACATATTGTTGCCAGGGTAGATTTTCCCCCTGTGCCTATGTATTGTTGGATATCCGTTACAGTGTATTTGCCAGGGATGATAGTTTCCCCTGTGCCTGTTTCATTGATCGCTATTTGAGCGCATTTGTGTGTCTACGAAGGAATAAATTCTGTATTCAGTGATTACCCTCCTGCGCCTGACTCCTTTCCATCACAATCATCACAGTGAGTGAGTGCCCACCGGTATTAGTTTTATAAACTTCTCCCTGATTTGCCTCTAAGCCAGTGGGCTCAGTATTCCTACAACCTCCAATGACCCCCAGCTCCAGCCCTGCGCCCCAGCCAACCTCCAACCAACAGCCCAGAGAGAGACACTAAATCATGGGTAGAGTGGGCAGGGTGAGCCTGGGTGAGCCCAGCATCTGGCCCTGTGATGAAGCACTAAGCAACAGGTATTAACCGTTCCCCTGTCTGCTGGCTGATGGCTTTAGCAAAAGCCCTGGGCTTTACTGTCTCAGGACAACTCCAGGGTTGATGTTTATGTGGGTTTAGGAGAGAGAAATAGAGATTGTTGGGGGCAAAAAGTTTGCAGTTTTTCTCTTTTCCAGTGAAGAGAAATCTGTTTTCTTGTACTTCTCAAAGGCTGTAGAGGGCTGCGATGCGATAGTTGTTGGAAGAAGGAGGAGCTGAAACGTGTCAGTATTACAGATCATTGAAGGGAATGAGTTTGCTGTCTCTTTCCATCCCCTGATCCACAGAGGGTAACTTAACGTCTCTGGCTCCCTTTCAGCAAGGTGCTGTTCTGAGGAGAGCTGTAGTCTGTCTGATTTGTGACCACTGTCCCTCTCCTCTGGGTCTCCTCCAGGTTAATCTTCAGTGTGCACTGGTCCAGAACACATCTCCAGAGAGTACGCTCCCATGAGTATCCATCTATTGCCCTGCTGTCCAATAACATTGTCCCGCCTGGAGGCGTCACGGTATCCTCTCATTGGCTGAGAGGTGAACTCTGACAGTTAGCTAACCCCTAACTGACCCTGTCACATGATGGGTGCTCGGAACATGTTTAGGTTATTAGGTTTTTAGAGTTTTGTCCCTCTTACCGGAGGACCCCCACAGGGACATACTTTGACCCCAAAATGGCCTCAAGGAGTAAACTGATGGATAGCCTAGTGGGGTCACCACCAATGCCAACATCAGAGGAATTACTCTCTTTGTAGCTCAGAGGTTGTGTTGGACCAGGGAGGGGGACAACAATGAAGAAGCTATGACCTGTTGGCTCCTTTTCAGAGTCCCTTCATCACTTTTAATGTAGTGTGGGTTGGAGTTGATTCAAGATGTTCTCTTCGGACAAATCACTTTGGGAATAAGCTGACCACAAAGGAGGAAAAGGTGGCCGAAGTCAATGCAGCAATAGCCAAGACCAAATTGCACTGATCATTCCAAGGGTTTCTGTTTAGTGCAGCCACTCACCTGTCTTTCCTTTTCTATGAGTTTCAAAGTGATTTTAACCAACATTTGTCCTTTCTTTCTCTCCCAACCCTGTTTGTGACACTAGATCTGAAGATACTGAAACACGTCCTCTGTCATGTTCGCAGTTGGTTGAGAGGGTGAAGAAGCACCTATTTAAATAAACACATTTCTGTCTTTCTGCGGAGCCAGCAGAACAGTGAGTTATGTTGCAACACATGGCTGCTCTGTGAGTAACTGTAACACCACTGTCGCCACTGCAGCTATTCCAGAGATGAATCTACTGCAGAGGAGTTCTCTGTCATCGGCTTCCGGTTTCCACGGCAACGGTGATGACTCCTCCAGAGAAGGGGCGAGAGTGAGATGGTAGCACCCAAACACTCTATCATCTAGTGCCATTCTATATTGTAGAGTATGGAGTTATCTTTTTAACTAGAAAACCAATGTTTAATAGGCTTGTAGTGTTTGCACCTTGTGTTTTTTTAAAACACACACACCATATTTGCGTCACATCAGGTTGACGACCTGGCTAACTGGCAGTGGAGGCACCGTTTATGGTTTATGCTACTGTTGTTGTGTCTCTGTTGACACTAGCCTGTACAGATAAAACTGTAGGCTGAACTCACCTTCTTTTACAGTCAGTCTGACTGTAAAGCAGCGTATAAAACTATGGCTGGTTTTGGACCATAAACTCAACAGACCAGGATGGTTCAATATAAAACATTAAATCATCATTTGAAGAGTTCCAAAGAGAGCAGTAAACAGTAAACCAGGTGATTTGTGAGTGACTATAAACTGATTTCCAAACCTTATCCTGTGCGAGGACAAATAAAAGTGAAATTCTTAAAGGGCAAGTCCACCTCTTTTCAACCTCATGTTCATTGTCTCATTTACATTTACATCATTTAGCAGACGCTCTTATCCAGAGCGACTTACAAATTGGTGTCTCCAGCACAATAACAGTTTCTACATGTTTGAAAACGGCGCATTTCTATGTTTTGTAGAAAAAATATATAAAGTTACAAAGTTCCACATGATGACATCATCAAAAGTTAAAATATTTTAAAAACAGTGATTTTCAAACACTATGAGATTCGCGGTGATGTGGGGAGCAAGAAAATACCCTCCCTCTGGCTAGAAACTCGTTGCAGGTTTTGAAAATCACTGTTTTTATTACGTTTAATCTTACCCTGTGATGTCACAGAGAAGCATTTTTTTTGTAGAAATAATAATAATAATAATTAATTCTATAGTGCTTTTCATAACAGAAACAAATCTCAAAGCACTTCAAAAGCAAAAAACAAACAAGGCATAAGTCATCATGAGTAGCCTAGCTGTAGCTAGCAAGGTTAACCAATAGTGGCCAAGTATTTGAGTGCATGCATCCTCCAAAGATGGAGAGGGACAGTTCATGGCTTGATCAGAGGAAGGTGGTCAGGGAGATGGTTGATGAAGTCTGGTGACGATACTGTAGAAGGCTACTCTGGGAACCAGCCTATGTCATGTAGCCACTGGACTTCTCCTCCTTCACAATGTATGGCACCCACTTCGGTGATGCCTCAGCAGCTCTGGGCGCCAGAAAGCTCACCACACACAGTTCAAAGTAGTAGCCCCAGTAGTCGTCCTCACTACGAGCCCTCTGCCTCAGCACTTTATTCCTCTACTGCATCTCCCATTCCTCTCAAGCTTCAGGTGACTCCACAAACGATGTGTCCAGAAGACCAGGAACCAGCAACCAGGTGAAACAAAAAGCTGGTACAGTGTCCGGATGCATAATTTAAACAAAAACATTAGCCAGCTAGCTAGCTAGCCAAGCCAAAAAGAGTTGACCTGCTAGTCAATCTGCAAATCCGTGGGTCAAAACCACCATATTCAATAAGAACTCAACGTAATCAAAAACAAAACAGGTGATTAAAAAACAATTAAACACACTTAAAAATAACTGAATGTGTACATATTTACACTTACAGAAGCTCTCTGCTTAGGCTGCTACTAGGGCGTCATGGCAACTAGCACATTTTTATATTTTTAAGCACAGATCATAGAAACGCGTTGTTTTCACATATGTAGACGCTGGTAGGGTGCTGGAGATAATGAATATGAGGTTGAAAAGTGGTGGAGTTTCCCTTTAAGGTCTTTAAAATAATATTCCTTCTTCCTCTTTGCTTGCTCGCTCACCGGTGAACTAAAGTCCTTTAGGCTCAATTTATGCGCCAAAGAAAATACTCACAAAGGAATTCCACTGAGAGGATGCATTGTGTTGTAATTGAATGGACCACAGTGTGTAGGGCTTAGTGAACGACAGTGAGTAGTGTGTGTGTGTGTGTGTATGTGTGTGTAGAGTTCTGTAAGTAAGCAGATACCTTCCATTTCATTAGCATAGTAAAGAGCAGGGTCATCCGACCCCTCTTGCCCCCTGGCTCCAGGGTTAAAGGTCAAGCTACGTCCAATGTCACAACCTTGTGTTCGTTCTCAGAACAGGCCCCGTTCAGATTATTTAACACATTTACGAGGTTGATCTATACAAAGTGCCCTATTGGTTGACACAGAACAGAGCAGCTAAGATTTGCAGCCACATTAGTAGATACAGAAGCTTTATTTAGCTGTGGTGACTTTTTCAATGTATTAGATTTCTTATTTTCTGGCTATGTATGACAGTGACAAGCAACATTAGTAGATATAAGCTTTTCTAATTTTAATTTAATTATTTGAATACAAGTAAAACAAGCATTGTACAAGCAATGTCCAACAATACAATATTTACAAACGCACAAATACACTGTAAAACAAAATCTACAGTGCCTTGCAAAAGTATTCATCCCCCTTGGCGTTTTTCCTATTTTGTTGCATTACAACCTGTAATTTAAATGGATTTTTATTTGGATTTCATGTAATGGATATACACAAAATAGTCCAAATTGGTGAAATAAAATAAATAAAATAATAACAGAAAACTGGTGCATGCATATGTATTCACCCCCTTTGCTATGAAGCCCCTAAATAAGATCTGGTGCAACCAATTACCTTCAGAAGTCACATAATTTGTTAGATTGCACACAGGTGGACTTTATTTAAGTGTCACATGATCTGTCACATGATCTCAGTGTATATATACACACCTGTTCTGAAAGGCCCCAGAGTCTGCAACACCACCAAGCAAGGGGCACCACCAAGCAAGCGGCACCATGAAGACCAAGGAGCTCTCCTAACAGGTCAGGGAAAAAGTTGTGGAGAAGTACAGATCAGGGTTGGGTTATAAAAAATATCAGAAACTTTGAACATCCCACGGAGCACCATTAAGTCCATTATTAAAAAATTTAAAGAAAATGGCACCACAACAAACCTGCCAAGAGAGGGCCGCCCACTAAAACTCACGGACCAGGCAAGGAGGGCATTAATCAGAGAGGCAACAAAGAGACCAAAGATAACCCTGAAGGAGCTGCAAAGCTCCACAGCGGAGATTATAGTATCTGTCCATAGGACCACTGTCACGATCGTTGAGAGACGGGTCAGACCAAGGTGCAGCGTGAAAAGCGTACATGTTTATTAACTAAATAAACATACAACAAAACAAGAAACAACGTAACGTGAAGTCCTCCACTATACACATACAAGCATAACAGGAACAAGATCCCACAATACACAGTAGGCAACCAGGATACCTAAGTATGATCTCCAATCAGAGACAATGAGCGACACCTGCCTCTGATTGGGAATCATACCCGGCCAGACATAGAAATAGACTAACTAGAACCTAAACATAGAATATATAACAGATTTCCACACCCTGACTCAACAAACAAGAGTTCTATAGGTCAGGGCATGACAGTACATCCCCCCCCCCCCTAAAGGTGTGGACTCCGGCCGCACAAACCTGACATGACAGGGGAGGGTCCGGGTGGGCTCTCAGCCTCGGAGGCGGATCCGGCCCCGTTGCGTCCCTGGTCTGGTCTGGACCTCGGCGCAAAGCTTCCCCTCTCCTTCCTCCCACGATGCACCAAGCCCTGTCTGGACCCTGGTGTGGGATACCCCGAACCTGGAGAGGGGCTGACGTCTGGGCCTGGATTGGCAATCCTCCCACGATGCACCAAGCCCTGTCTGGACCCTGGTGTGGGAGGCCCCGAACCTGGAGAGGGGCTGACTTCTGGGTCTGAAGTGGTGCCGCTGACCGGAGCTGGACTAGGCACCGGTGGAGCGGACTGCTCTGGCTCCGGAATGGATCCGCTGACCGGAGCTGGACTGGGCACACGCACCACTGGTCTGGTGCGAGGAGCAGGCACGGGCTGTGCCGGACTGGATACACGCACCTCTGGTTTGGTGCGGGGAGCAGGTACGGGCCGTGCCGGACTGGATACACTCACCACTGGTTTGGTGTGGGGAGCAGGTACAGGGTTTACCGGGCTGGCGACACGCAACACTGGTTTGGTGTGGGGAGCAGGTACGGGCCGTGCCGGACTGGATACACGCACCACTGGTTTGGTGCCAGGTACGGGGCGTACCGGGCTGGCGACACGCACCACTGGTTTGGTGCGGGGAGCAGGTACAGGCCGTACTGGACTGGATACGCGCACCACTTGTTTGGTGCGGGGAGCAGGTACAGGGCTTACCGGGCTGGCGACACGCACCACTGGTTTGGTGCGGGGAGCAGGTACGGGCCTTACTGGACTGGATACACGCACCACTGGTTTGGTGCGGGGAGCAGAACGGGGCGTACCGGGCTGGCGACACGCACCACTGGTTTGTGGAGGCGCACTGGAGGTCTGGAGCTCAGAGCTGGCACAACCCGTCCTGGCTGGATGCCCACTTTCGCACGACACGTGCGGGGCGCTGGCACAGGACGCACTGGGCTGTGAATGCGCACTGGCGACACAGTGCGTATCTCCGCATACCTTGGTTCCTCAATGAACACACGCTCCCTTTGTAGCCTGACCAGCTCCTCTCTCCGTGTCTCCACTCCTTCCTTCTCCCTTTGAGCCTCCTGTAGCGCCTCCCTCTGAACGAATAACTCCTGCTCCCTCTGAGCTAACAGCCCCCGTAACGTGGTGGCCTCCTCTCTCAGACTGCTCCAGTCCTTCTCTCTCTCTCGCCAATCCTCCTCCAGTGATGACTCCTCCGGGAGCCCCCACGAGTTAGGGAACAGAACCTCATCGTCGTCACCTTCCTCCGACTCCTCCGTGTAAAACTGTTCCCATTCCTGTTCCCATGGTCGTAGCGACTCCAACTGGAACCCCACCGGGTGCAGTGGTCGGGGCTCTTCTCTCTCGATCCCAGACCACCCTTCTAGCCCCCTCCCAAAATGTTATTGGGGTTGCCTCTCGGGCTTCGCCAGTGGTTGGTCCCGTTGGCGTTGTCGTTGATCCTCTCCTACCCGGGCCTGTACCTCGCCCAGGGTCCTTTCCCAGCGAATATCTCCTCCCATGACCACCATTTTCCCACCTGTGACAAAGCTATTCGCTCCGCCTCGGCACGCTGCTTGGTCCTTTTGTGGTGGGATCTTCTGTCACGAACATTGAGAGACGGGTCGGACCAAGGTGCAGCGTGAAAAGCGTACATGTTTATTAACTAAATAAACATTCAACAAAACAAGAAACAACGTAACGTGAAGTCCAAAGGGCTATACACATACCAGCCTAACAGAAACAAGATCCCACAATACACAGTAGGCAATGGGCTACCTAAGTATGAACCCCAATCAGAGACAATGAGCGACAGCTGCCTCTGATTGGGAATCATACCTGGCCAGACATAGAAATAGAAAAACTAGAACCTAAACATAGAATCTCTAACATAGAATTCCACACCCTGACTCAACAAACAAGAGTTCTATAGGTCAGGGCGTGACAACCACTTTAAGCCGTACACTCCACAGAGCTGGGCTTTACGGAAGAGTGGCCAGAAAAAAGCCATTGCTTAAAGAAAAAAAGAAGCAAACACATTTTGTGTTCGCCAAAAAGCATGTGGGAGACTCCCCAAACATATGGAAGAAGGTACTCTGGTCAGATTAGCTTTTTGGCCATCAAGGAAAACGCTATGTCTGGCGCAAACCCAACAACTCTCATCACCCCGAGAACACCATCCCCACAGTGAAGCATGGTGGTGGCAGCATCATGCTGTGGGGATGTGTTTCATCGGCAGGGACTGGGAAACTGGTCAGAATTGAAGGAATGATGGATGGCACTAAATACAGGGAAATTATTGAGGGAAACCTGTTTCAGTCTTCCAGAGATTTGAGACTGGGACAGAGTTGCACCTTCCAGCAGGACAATGACCCTAAGCATACTGCTAAAGCAACACTTGGGTGGTTTAAGGGGAAACATTTAAATGTCTTGGAATGGCCTAGTAAAAGCCCAGACCTCAATCCAATTGAGAATCTGTGGTATGACTTAAAGATTGCTGTACACCAGCGGAACCCATCCATCTTGAAGGAGCTGGAGCAGTTTTGCCTTGAAGAATGGGCTTATAGAGACATACCCCAAGAGACCTGCAGCTGTAATTGCTGCAAAAGGTGGCTCTACAAAGTATTGACTGTGGGGGTGAATAGTTATGCACGCTCAAGTTTTCAGTTTTTTTGTCTTATTTCTTGTTTCTTTCACAATAAAAAATATTTTGCATCTTCAAAAGTGGTAGGCATGTTGTGTAAATCAAATGATACAACCCCCAAAACATTTTTAATTCCAGGTTGTAAGGCAACAAAATATGAAAAATGCCAAGGGGGGTGAATACTTTCGCAAGCCACTGTAGTTGTTTCAGCCAAATATTATTAAGTAACTGGTTCCACTGGCTTTTTTTGTTGTATACTCCACTTTTCGGTCAATGTGTTACCTGAACTTAACATATTTAGTTGGCCCAAACTTAGCTCCAACTTGAGAAAACTTAAAATGTTGTGCTTAATTTGTCTCATATGTTCATTCAACTAGAAATGATTATTTTGGCATTTTACCAACCAAAACAATGGCTGTGGAACTAGTTACACGCACAGTGCTTATAACATACAATGTTTTCAACTTACATGATTACATGAATGTTTATACAGTAATTATTATTCAGCATGTCCTCACCTGGGATTTGAACTCTCAACCTCTTGGTTCACAGCATTCAAAGCTTCCTGCTACACCACCATGTCTGCGTCAATGAATAAATCTCAGCTCTGTTAAAAGTACACTCAAGAAAAACGATTTTATTTATCATAGTGATTCCGTAGTGACATTAAAACAGGGTAATATGCCCCACCAACATTAGACAACTATACAGACAAAAAACTACAATTGCTTAAATAAGTAATAAAATCAATGATGAGAGAATAGTCAGATTATCTGATAATTGATACGGACACGATGGCGTAGCAGGACGCTTGGAATGCTATGAACCAAGAGGTTGAGAGTTCAAATCCTTGGTGAGGACATGCTAAATAATAACTACTGTATAAATGAACATGCACAATGTAATCAAATATGTAAGTTGAAAACATTGTATGTTAAAAGTGTTGTGTGTGTAACTAGTTCCACTGCATTTCTATTTTAGGTAAGATGCCAAAAATAACAATTGCCAGTTGAATCAACATTTGAGACAAATTGAGCAAACACATCATTTTAAAGTTGATTTAATATTTGCCTACGCTTTCTCATGCTTGAGCTAGGTTTGAGTTGAGTAAACCAAAAAAAAAGGCAGTTAATAATAATTAGTTGAAACAAGTATTTTTTTTACAGTATACGCCTACCAAATTTGACAGCAAAGTTGAATCTAGTTGAAACACCTACAGTATGCCTGTAAGCGACTCATATACCTTTTCACCTGTTGTTTTATCATATCAGGTGAGGAAATAAAATGACAATCCTCACCTGAGGGATGTCATCTTGTTTCAGAGCCAACGTAATCCCTTTATTAACGCTAGTGAGAAATGAAAAAGCGAGAGGAGAGAAAAGAAAGCTAGATCTCTCTGTGGTACACTGGGGAGGAGATAGCTACTATGTTTCTGTTCTCTCCCTGTTGGAGATAGCTAAGGTGGAGGTTTCTGTTCTCTCTCTGTTGGAGATAGCTGAGGTGGAGGTTTCTGTTCTCTCCCTGTTGGAGATAGCTGAGGTGGAGGTTTCTGTTCTCTCTCTGTTGGAGATAGCTGAGGTGGAGGTTTCTGTTCTCTCTCTGTTGGAGATAGCTGAGATGGAGGTTTCTGTTTTCTCCCTGTTGGAGATAGCTGAGGTGGAGGTTTCTGTTCTCTCCCTGTTGGAGATAGCTGAGGTGGAGGTTTCTGTTCTCTCCCTGTTGGAGATAGCTGAGGTGGAGGTTTCTGTTCTCTCCCTGTTGGAGATAGCTGAGGTGGAGGTTTCTGTTCTCTCGACGTTGGAGATAGCTGAGGTGGAGGTTTCTGTTCTCTCACTGTTGGAGATAGCTGAGGTGGAGGTTTCTGTTCTCTCCCTGTTGGAGATAGCTGAGGTGGAGGTTTCTGTTCTCTCCCTGTAGGAGATAGCTGAGGTGGAGGTTTCTGTTCTCTCCCTTTTGGAGATAGCTGAGGTGGAGGTTTCTGTTCTCTCTCTGTTGGAGATAGCTGAGGTGGAGGTTTCTGTTCTCTCCCTGTTGGAGATAGCTGAGGTGGAGGTTTCTGTTCTCTCTCTGTTGGAGATAGCTGAGGTGGAGGTTTCTGTTCTCTCTCTGTTGGAGATAGCTGAGGTGGAGGTTTCTGTTCTCTCCCTGTTGGAGATAGCTGAGGTGGAGATTTCTGTTCTCTCCCTGTTGGAGATAGCTGAGGTGGAGGTTTCTGTTCTCTCCCTGTTGGAGATAGCTAAGGTGGAGGTGTCTGTTCTCTCTCTGTTGGAGATAGCTGAGGTGGAGGTTTCTGTTCTCTCCCTGTTGGAGATAGCTGAGGTGGAGGTTTCTGTTCTCTCCCTGTTGGAGATAGCTAAGGTGGTGGTGTCTGTTCACTCCCTGTTGGTGATAGCTACTGTGGTTTCTGTAATCGCCCTGATGGAGATAGCTAGTATTGTGGTTTTAGAAGCTTATCCCCAGGCTCAAGGAGAGGTGATGAACAGAAGGTATGGAATTTGGAAAAGAGGGAAAGAATATAAAGAACTATAGTAAACACCTACACACAAACACACACACACACACACACACACACACACACACACACACACACACACACACACACACACACACACACACACACACACACACTGAGAATATGATGAACTATTCTGGTTCATTATACTGTGTAGAGGATAGAGATCCAGTACACTGGAGGGGATAGCAGTTCCACCTGGCTAGGTGTGAGCGTATTCTGTAAACCTTGTTATACAATCCCTCAATTCAATTTCAGCAAAATATCCCCTCATTGTTTTATAGGCTGCATGTAAACTCAAACTAACACACACTGATTGTATTTGTGCTTCCCATAATCACGTTACCTTCACCTGATGCTCAGACTAGGCTGGAAGCAGACTACACACTATCTCTATATTATCTCTCTATGGCTCTATCTCTCTCTCTTACTATTATCTCTATCTCTCTCTCTCTCTCTCTCTCTCTCTCTCTCTCTGTGTATCTATCTATCTATCTATCTATCTATCTATCTATCTATCTATCTATCTATCTATCTATCTATCTATCTATCTATCTATCTATCTATCTATCTATCTATCTATCTATCTATCTATCTATCTATCTATCTATCTATCTATCTATCTATCTATCTATCTATCTATCTATCTATCTATCTATCTATCTATCTATCTATCTATCTATCTATCTATCTATCTATCTACAGTGGGGGAAAAAAGTATTTAGTCAGCCACAATCACATTGTAGGATTCTTTATGAATTTATTAGCAAATTATGGTGGAAAATAAGTATTTGGTCACCTACAAACAAGCAAGATTTCTGGCTCTCACAGACCTGTAACTTCTTCTTTAAGAGGCTCCTCTGTCCTCCACTCGTTACCTGTATTAATGGCACCTGTTTGAACTTGTTATCAGTATAAAAGACACCTGTCCACAACCTCAAACAGTCACACTCCAAACTTTACTATGGCCAAGACCAAAGAGCTGTCAAAGGACACCAGAAACAAAATTGTAGACCTGCACCAGGCTGGGAATACTGAATCTGCAATAGGTAAGCAGCTTGGTTTGAAGAAATCAACTTTGGGAGCAATTATTAGGAAATGGAAGACATACAAGACCACTGATAATCTCCCTCGATCTGGGGCTCCACGCAAGATCTCACCCCGTGGGGTCAAAATGATCACAAGAACGGTGAGCAAAAATCCCAGAACCACACAGGGGGGCCTAGTGAAAGACCTGCAGAGAGCTGGGACCAAAGTAACAAAGCCTACCATCAGTAACACACTACGCCGCCAGGGACTCAAATCCTGCAGTGCCAGACGTGTCCCCCTGCTTAAGCCAGTACATGTCCAGGCCCGTCTGAAGTTTGCTAGAGTGCATTTGGATGATCTAGAAGAGGATTGGGAGAATGTCATATGGTCAGATGAAACCAAAATATAACTTTTTGGTAAAAACTCAACTCGTCGTGTTTGGAGGACAAAGAATGCTGAGTTGCATCCAAAGAACACCATACCTACTGTGAAGCATGGGGGTGGAAACATTATGCTTTGGGGCTGTTTTTCTGCAAAGGGACCAGGACGACTGATCCGTTTAAAGGAAAGAATGAATGGGGCCATGTATCATGAGATTTTGAGTGAAAACCTCCTTCCATCAGCAAGGGCATTGAAGATGAAACGTGGCTGGGTCTTTCAGCATGACAATGATCCCAAACACAACGCCCGGGCAACGAAGGAGTGGCTTCGTAAGAAGCATTTCAAGGTCCTGGAGTGGCCTAGACAGTCTCCAGATCTCAACCCCATAGAAAATCTTTGGAGGGAGTTGAAAGTCCGTGTTGCCCAGCGACAGCCCCAAAACATCACTGCTCTAGAGAAGATCTGCATGGAGGAATGGGCCAAAATACCAGCAACAGTGTGTGAAAACCTTGTGAAGACTTACAGAAAACGTTTGACCTGTGTCATTGCCAACAAAGGGTATATAACAAAGTATTGAGAAACTTTTGTTATTGACCAAATACTTATTTTCCACCATAATTTGCAAATAAATTCATAAAAAATCTTACAATGTGATTTTCTGGATTTTCTTTTCTCCATTTTTCTGTCATAGTTGACGTGTACCTATGATGAAAATTACAGGCCTCTCTCATATTTTTAAGTGGGAGAACTTGCACAATCTATCTATCTATCTATCTATCTATCTATCTATCTATCTATCTATCTATCTATCTATCTATCTATCTATCTATCTATCTATCTATCTATCTATCTATCTATCTATCTATCTATCTATCTATCTATCTATCTATCTATCTATCTATCTAATCTATCTATCTATCTATCTATCTATCTATCTATCTATCTATCTATCTATCTATCTATCTATCTATCTATCTATCTATCTATCTATCTATCTATCTATCTATCTATCTATCTATCTATCTATCTATCTATCTATCTATCTATCTATCTATCTATCTATCTATCTATCTATCTATCTATCTATCTATCTATCTATCTATCTATCTATCTATCTATCTATCTATCTATCTATCTACAGTGGGGGAAAAAAGTATTTAGTCAGCCACAATCACATTGTAGGATTCTTTATGAATTTATTAGCAAATTATGGTGGAAAATAAGTATTTGGTCACCTACAAACAAGCAAGATTTCTGGCTCTCACAGACCTGTAACTTCTTCTTTAAGAGGCTCCTCTGTCCTCCACTCGTTACCTGTATTAATGGCACCTGTTTGAACTTGTTATCAGTATAAAAGACACCTGTCCACAACCTCAAACAGTCACACTCCAAACTTTACTATGGCCAAGACCAAAGAGCTGTCAAAGGACACCAGAAACAAAATTGTAGACCTGCACCAGGCTGGGAATACTGAATCTGCAATAGGTAAGCAGCTTGGTTTGAAGAAATCAACTTTGGGAGCAATTATTAGGAAATGGAAGACATACAAGACCACTGATAATCTCCCTCGATCTGGGGCTCCACGCAAGATCTCACCCCGTGGGGTCAAAATGATCACAAGAACGGTGAGCAAAAATCCCAGAACCACACAGGGGGGCCTAGTGAAAGACCTGCAGAGAGCTGGGACCAAAGTAACAAAGCCTACCATCAGTAACACACTACGCCGCCAGGGACTCAAATCCTGCAGTGCCAGACGTGTCCCCCTGCTTAAGCCAGTACATGTCCAGGCCCGTCTGAAGTTTGCTAGAGTGCATTTGGATGATCTAGAAGAGGATTGGGAGAATGTCATATGGTCAGATGAAACCAAAATATAACTTTTTGGTAAAAACTCAACTCGTCGTGTTTGGAGGACAAAGAATGCTGAGTTGCATCCAAAGAACACCATACCTACTGTGAAGCATGGGGGTGGAAACATTATGCTTTGGGGCTGTTTTTCTGCAAAGGGACCAGGACGACTGATCCGTTTAAAGGAAAGAATGAATGGGGCCATGTATCATGAGATTTTGAGTGAAAACCTCCTTCCATCAGCAAGGGCATTGAAGATGAAACGTGGCTGGGTCTTTCAGCATGACAATGATCCCAAACACAACGCCCGGGCAACGAAGGAGTGGCTTCGTAAGAAGCATTTCAAGGTCCTGGAGTGGCCTAGACAGTCTCCAGATCTCAACCCCATAGAAAATCTTTGGAGGGAGTTGAAAGTCCGTGTTGCCCAGCGACAGCCCCAAAACATCACTGCTCTAGAGAAGATCTGCATGGAGGAATGGGCCAAAATACCAGCAACAGTGTGTGAAAACCTTGTGAAGACTTACAGAAAACGTTTGACCTGTGTCATTGCCAACAAAGGGTATATAACAAAGTATTGAGAAACTTTTGTTATTGACCAAATACTTATTTTCCACCATAATTTGCAAATAAATTCATAAAAAATCTTACAATGTGATTTTCTGGATTTTCTTTTCTCCATTTTTCTGTCATAGTTGACGTGTACCTATGATGAAAATTACAGGCCTCTCTCATCTTTTTAAGTGGGAGAACTTGCACAATCTATCTATCTATCTATCTATCTATCTATCTATCTATCTATCTATCTATCTATCTATCTATCTATCTATCTATCTATCTATCTATCTATCTATCTATCTATCTATCTATCTATCTATCTATCTATCTATCTATCTATCTATCTATCTATCTATCTATCTATCTATCTATCTATCTATCTATCTATCTATCTATCTATCTATCTATCTATCTATCTATCTATCTATCTATCTATCTATCTATCTATCTATCTATCTATCTATCTATCTATCTATCTATCTATCTATCTATCTATCTATCTATCTATCTCTCTCTCTCTCTCTCTCTCTCTCTCTCTCTCTCTCTCTCTCTCTCTCTCTCTCTCTCTCTCTCTCTCTCTCTCTCTCTCTCTCTCTCTCTCTCTCTCTCTCTCTCTCTCCCCCTCTCTTTCTCTCTATCTCTATCTATCCTATCACTTGTATCTCAGTACATATGTCTTGATCATCCATCTATTGTATTTGTTAATTGGTCTGGGAACAAGCACAACGTGGGTATTGATTGAACCAGAGTTAGCTGCATTTCTGATGTCCAGCTCATGTCCATCTGTGCTCCTATATAGTGGCCATTATAACTGATGTAAAATGGATTCAGAGTGATATGGAATAGGTCATCTAGCCTTTGTTAGGCTGTGTCCCCGTAATGCAGGATGGTCATTGTGGGGATGGTAAAGTTTTTATGGGTCATTGGGGGACTAGTAGAAATGGGCCAAGCAGTGCCCTCATAACCCACTGTGCTCTGACCTACTGACGGGACCATGGGGGATCCACTTTGTGCGTGTGTGTGTGTGTGAAACCATAGGGGTTCCCCCTCTGCCCTGTGTTGAGATGGGTCCAATAGATGCATTTTTTGCTTGGTCTACAGAACCCCAGCTCTGTTCTACATTGACTGGATTGATGACAGCCTCTGCCCAGCCAGTCGGACACAGACACAGGCTAGAATCAATGCTGCCTGCGTGTGTCTCAAGCTACATGGGCTCTGTCTCCCATGGCGTCTGCTCTCCCTTCTCTGTTCTGTCTTCTGTCTGGTCTCCCTTCTCTGTTCTGTCTTCTGCCTGGTCTCCCTTCTCTGTTCTGTCTTCTGTCTGCTCTCCCTTCTCTGTTCTGTCTTCTGCCTGGTCTCCGCTGCTAGTAGCAGATTGGGGAATTGTAAAGTTAACTCAGTCACCCTTTAGATGTGAACTCTTTGTAAACATTAGCTCTCTGTCTCTCAGACATGAGCAGATATTGAGACTATTTTAGAGCACAGAACACGTCTCTCATTCCTGTCATTACAGATTGGGCTATTGTCAGAGTAAATGATGGAGCTTAGGACTTCTGGTTTATATCAGGAGTAAAACAGACACACTTATGGCAGACAGGAAATACTTATTCATTAACAACTGAGCTAATGAAGGAAGAAGATGCTACAACCACCTCCAGCTGGAGCCAAGCAGTGAGACCTCACGCCACTTCTCTGAGTCTGGCGCTGGGCTCTGAGGGGTGTGACAAATCCGGCCTCCTCGGCACAACTCGCTCCCCCTCTAACACCGGCTTCCACAGTGTGTGGGGGGCCAGATTAGGACACATTAATCCACCACAGGAGGCCTTTCAACCCGGCCGACACAGTGATAGAGATCAATTAACGCCACGCTGCTTAAATAACTAAGAACAGATGTGGATGATGAAAGTGAATGGGCTGTGGCTGTGCTTAACCAAGGCAAGTAAAATAAAGAAGGGGACAGAAGGGGTTAGTGAAGCTGATAGAGATCAAACAAGGTTGAAGTGCAGACACTAGTGAAAAGTGAAAGCAATGAGAAACAGAAAGAAACAGAAGGAGAGGTGCTTGTCCGTATCCATCTATCCATCTATAAGGTGGAGGGTCTTATATCTCTTAGTCCGTATCCATCTATAAGGTGGAGGGTCTAATATCTCTTTGTCCGTATCCATCTATAAGGTGGAGGGTCTAATATCTCTTAGTCCGTATCCATCTATAAGGTGGAGGGTCTAATATCTCTTAGTCCGTATCCATCTATAAGATGGAGGGTCTAATATCTCTTTGTCCGTATCCATCTATAAGGTGGAGGGTCTAATATCTCTTAGTCCGTATCCATCTATAAGGTGGAGGGTCTAATGTGTCCTTGTGTCTCTATATTTGATATGTCAGGTTAAGTTATTCTAATAGGTCTACTAGAGGCTGCTATAGGACCTTATAATCCTGTTAAACACCTGCATAATGGACCAACAGCTGGCCTGGTGTTGCCTTCCTCTGCACATCACTGACAGTCCACTCACACTCAACAATGAAGGGGAGACTCCGGGATGCTGAACTTCTAGACAGAGTTGCAAAGAAAAAGCCGTATCTCAGACTGCACATCTTAATCTTTTCTTTTATTGGCCAGTCTGAGATATGGCTTTTTCTTTGCAACTCTGCCTAGAAGGTCAGCATCCCGGAGTCGCCTCTTCACTGTTGACATTGAGACTGGTGTTTTGCGGGCACTATTTAATGAAGCTGCCAGTTGAGGACCTGTGAGGCATCTGTTTCTCAAACTAGACACTCTAATGTATTTGTCCTCTTGCTCGGTTGTGCACCGGGGCCTCCCACTCCTCTTTCTATTCTGGTTGTAGCCAGTTTGCACTGTTCTGTGAAGGGAGTAGTACACAGCGTTGTATGAGGTCTTCAGTTTCTTGGCAATTTCTCGCATGGAATAGCCTTCATTTCTCAGAACAAGAATAGACTGATGAGTTTCAGAAGACATTTCTTTGTTTCTGGCCATTTTGAGCCTGCAATTGAATCCACAATTGCTGATGCTCCAGATACTCAACTAGTCTCAAGAAGGCCAGTTTTATTGCTTCTTTAATCAGCACAACAGTTTTCAGCTGTGCTAACATAATTGCAAAAGGGTTTTCTAATGATCAATTAGCCTTTTAAAATGATAAACTTGGATTAGCAAACACAACGTGCCATTGGAACACAGGACTGATGGTTGCTGATAATGGGCCTCTGTACGCCTATGTAGATATTCCATTAAAAAACAGCCGGTTCCAGCTACAATAGCCATTTACAACATTAACAATGTCTACACTGTATTTCTGATCAATTTGATGTTGTTTTAATGGACAAATAAATTGCTTTTCTTTCAAAAACAAGGACATTTCTAAGTGACCCCAAACTTTTGAACGGCAATGTACATATACACATACACGGACACACACAAGCGCACATACACGCAATCTATATTAGACAATGGGAGCGAGGTCAGTGTCAGCGTTACAGAACAGAACAAGCTGCATCAGCAGAACATGAACAGCTGGGAGAGAGCAACTGGAAACCTGCTAGACTCACAGGAGTGGAGGAGGGAGGGATGGAGGGATGGAGGCAGGGAGAGAAAGAAAGAGAGAGATCCAACAACAGAAAGAGAATGATCCAACTACAGAAAGAGAACGATCCAACTACAGAAAGAGAATGATCCAACTACAGAAAGAGAATGATCCAACTACAGAAAGAGAATGATGGAACTACAGAAAGAGAATGATCCAACTACAGAAAGAGAATGATCCAACAACAGAAAGAGAATGATCCAACTACAGAAAGAGAATGATCCAACTACAGAAAGAGAATGATGGAACTACAGAAAGAGAATGATCCAACTACAGAAAGAGAATGATCCAACAACAGAACGAGAATGGTCCAACTACAGAAAGAGAATGATCCAACTACAGAAAGAGAATTATCCAACTACAGAAAGAGAATGATCCAACTACAGAAAGAGCATGATCCAACTACAGAAAGAGCATGATCCAACTACAGAAAGAGAACGATCCAACTACAGAAAGAGAACGATCCAACTACAGAAAGAGAATGATCCAACTACAGAAAGAGAATGATCCAACAACAGAAAGAGAACGATCCAACTACAGAAAGAGAATGGTCCAACTACAGACAGAGAATGATCCAACTACAGAAAGAGAATGATCCAACTACAGAAAGAGAATGATCCAACTACAGAAAGAGAATGATCCAACAACAGAAAGAGAACGATCCAACTACAGAAAGAGAATGATCCAACTACAGAAAGAGAACGATCCAACTACAGAAAGAGAACGATCCAACTACAGAAAGAGAATGATCCAACAACAGAAAGAGAACGATCCAACTACAGAAAGAGAACGATCCAACTACAGAAAGAGAATGGTCCAACTACAGAAAGAGAATGATCCAACTACAGAAAGAGAACGATCCAACTACAGAAAGAGAATGATCCAACTACAGAAAGAGAATGATCCAACTACAGAAAGAGAATGATCCAACAACAGAAAGAGCATGATCCAACTACAGAAAGAGAACGATCCAACTACAGAAAGAGAATGATCCAACTACAGAAAGAGAACGATCCAACTACAGAAAGAGAATGATCCAACTACAGAAAGAGAATAATCCAACAACAGAAAGAGAACGATCCAACTACAGAAAGAGAACGATCCAACTACAGAAAGAGAATGGTCCAACTACAGAAAAAGAATGATCCAACTACAGAAAGAGAACGATCCAACTACAGAAAGAGAATGATCCAACTACAGAAAGAGAACGATCCAACTACAGAAAGAGAATGATCCAACTACAGAAAGAGAATGATCCAACAACAGAAAGAGAACGATCCAACTACAGAAAGAGAATGATCCAACAACAGAAAGAGAATGATCCAACTACAGAAAAAGAATGATCCAACTACAGAAAGAGAATGATCCAACAACAGAAAGAGCATGATCCAACTACATAAAGAGAATGATCCAACTACAGAAAGAGAATGATCCAACAACAGGAAGAGAATGATCCAACAACAGAAAGAGAATGATCCAACAACAGAAAGAGAATGATCCAACTACAGAAAGAGAATGATCCAACAACAGAAAGAGAATGATCCAACAACAGAAAGAGAATGATCCAACAACAGAAAGAGAATGATCCAACTACAGAAAGAGAATGATCCAACTACAGAAAGAGAATGATCCAACAACAGAAAGAGAATGATCCAACAACAGAAAGAGAATGATCCAACAACAGAAAGAGAATGATCCAACTACAGAAAGAGAACGATCCAACTACAGAAAGAGAACGATCCAACTACAGAAAGAGAATGATCCAACTACAGAAAGAGAATGATCCAACAACAGAAAGAGAACGATCCAACTACAGAAAGAGAATGGTCCAACTACAGACAGAGAATGATCCAACTACAGAAAGAGAATGATCCAACTACAGAAAGAGAATGATCCAACTACAGAAAGAGAATGATCCAACAACAGAAAGAGAACGATCCAA